>NC_089746.1:13534694-13564694 GCF_040412425.1 Macrobrachium rosenbergii | reverse complement strand
GGATTAATGTCCTGTGTGCTTTCCTTAATTTTCCTGGTATAGTTTTTGGCACTATTAATCTACCTCTGCTTGCTCTTTTTGATAATTTTAGTTCCATGATATTTTCGGTAATTCCTTCTATCTGTTTCCATGCTTGAATTACCATGTAGCGTTCTCTTCTCCTTTCAAGACTATATAAATTTAAATTGTAGTCTTTCCCAGTAGTCAAGGTCCTTAACTTCTTCTATTCTAGCTGTAAATGACCTTTGTACACTCTCTATTTGTGCAATATCCTTTTGGTAGTGTGGGTACCATATTATATTGCAATATTCAAGTGGACTACGTACGTACGTTTTATAAAGCATAATCATGTGTTCAGCTTTTCTTGTTTTGAAGTGCCAGAACAACATTCCCATTTTTGCTTTGCATTTTGCCAATAAATTGCTATTTGATCATTGCATAACATATTCCTATTCAACATCACACCAAGGTCTTTAACTGCTTCCTTGTTTGTGATTGTCTCATTATTAGGTCCTTTATATGCATATAGCATTCCTACTTTATCACCATAGTTCATTGATTCAAATTTATCAGAGTTAAATACCATCCTATTTATCTCTGCCCATTTATATATTTTATTTAGGTCTCTTTGTAGCGAGTTCCTATCTTCATCACAAGCAATTTCTCTACTTATTCTTGTGTCATCTGCGAAACTTCTTACTACTGAGTCCTTAACATTACTGTCTATGTCTGCAATCATAATCACAAACAGCAATGCAGCTAACACCGTACCCTGTGGTACACGGATATTACCGTAGCTTCATCCGATTTCTCATCGTTTGCAATCACTATCTGTTTTCTGTTTTGCAAAAATTCTTTTATCCATCTTCCTACTTTGTCAACAATGTTATGTTTTCTAATTTTTTCGCTAATATATTATGATCTACCTTGTCAAAAAGCTTTTGCAAAGTCTAGGTAAACCACATCTGTATCTTTTTCATTTATCATATTTTTATATATGCTTTCATGGTGGACTAACAGTTGGGTTTGTGTACTTTTTCCGGGTACAAAACCATGTTGTCCTATATTGAACAATCTATTTTCATTAAATGTTTCATTATATTTTTTTATTACCCTTTCATATACTTTCATAATATGAGATGTCAGACTCACAGGCCTATAATTACTTGCCTCTAGTCTTGAACCACTTTTGAAAGTAGGAGTAATATATGCTAATTTATGCTCATCATAAATCTTGCCTGTATCTATACTTTGTCTTAATAATATTGCTAGCGGCTTTGCGATTGAATGAACCACTTTCTTTAACAATATGACAGGTACTCCATCTGGTCCTGCTGCTGATCCATTTTAATTTCATTAATAGCCTGCACAATATCGGCTTCTGTAATATCTATATCTGATAAGTATTCAGTATTTTCATCTCTTATTTCTGTATCATTATCTTCATTTTCAATTCTAGGTGTAAATTCACTCTTATATCTTTCTGCTAATATGTTACATATTTCCTTTTTCATTCGTTAATCGCCCTTCAATTCTTAGAGGCCTATTTCTACTCTTATTTTATTCATCTTTTTGCATATGAATAAAAAATTTTGGGTTTTGCTTGATATTTTGTAGTGTCATTTCTTCTAGGTTCCCTTTTTCATTTTCTTTTGATTGTATAATCTTTTTTTCTGCATTTTCTATCTTACTTTTAGTTCCATCACTTTCCATGCATTCTTTTCTTTTGCAAGAGCTTTTTCCACTTTCTAATTTTCTGGAACAAGATCCTTCTGTCTCTTGGAATTCGTGACTGATGATTACTTTTTTCTTCAGTATATATTTTTCCACTATTTCCTCTAATATTTTATATAATATATCGGTATTTACCTGTATATCATCACTTACAAATATATTTTCCCATTCTTTGTTTAATTCTTCATTTATTTTTGACCAATTTATATTCTTACTATAGAAATTGTATTTTCCATATCCTTCCCATTTTTTCGTTTCTTGCTTTTCTCTGTTTTCATATGTTCTGGAACGGACTGTTAGTTCTATGACATTATGGTCCGAAATACTCGTGTTATATACTATTATTTCTTTAACATAGTTCACCTCGTTCACAAATACTAGATCTAAAATATTATCCTTTCTTGTTGGTAGGTGATTTATTTGCTGAATGTTATGTTCTAATAGCATATCTAATAGCTTTTCAAATTGCCTTTTATCTTCTGCACTACTATTGCTCTCTTTTTTTATGTATAAATACAACCACAGTCTCCTATTCGTTCTTTCCATTCTACAAAAGGAAAGTTAAAGTCTCAGGTTAGGAGTATAGTCCAATCATTGTGATTTCTACATATTTCATCAATTTTTCAATTATTATGTCAAACTCTTTAGTATTAGGGGTCTATATATTACAATGTTCACTAATTTTTCATATTCAAATTCTACCGCTATTAATTCACATTCTGTGTTACTATATTTCTCACAGATTTTTCCTTGATTAGCATCTTTCCCATATATCGCGGTTCCCCCTTGATTTCTATTTTTTCTATCTGATCTATAAGTTTGGAAACCCTTTATCTGGTCATCATTACCAGTCTCTTGGGAATACCAGGTTTCACTTATATTCAATATTTCTATTTTTTCATTTTGGGTTAGTTCTTCTAAGAACTCTATCTTTCTTTTTGAGTTACTCGAAACTAAACCCTGCGCATTCATCACTATGATGGTTTGCGTATTATCTCCATTATCTAATATGGGTAATAATAAGGATTTTCCCATGTCTCTTTCCTGTTCTGATATGTTGATCTTTTTCATTTCCAGAAATTCGTACATTAAAAATCCAACTTTTCCCATTATACTTGTTCTTCCAGCTTCATATTTATTCACTTTGTGCATAAACCTGCACTTATCTCCATATCTGCACCATCCCTTAGCATCATAGATACATTGCTTGTTCCTTGTGCTATATCTAGGTGCTGATGGCTCATATCGTGGTGCTGACATTTCATAATGTGTTGTTGGCTTGTTTTTGCCTTCATCACAAGATCTTTGTTCTTTTCTTTATTTGTTTCATTTTTACCTTGATTTTTTATATGTATTTGATTTTGATTTTGGTTTTCATGGCTACAGGATGCATGTACCTACATTTCTTATTAAACCTACATCCATTTCCTTCTTTCCATTTTCTACATATTTTTGGATGTAGATCGCTGCATTCCTCTTCATAGCCATCTAGATATGCACATTTGCCATATATCTCATAATTGTGACATATCTTGGGATGTTTGTAATAACATCTTTCACCAAACCTGCAATTCCCTCTTTTCAAAAGGGTGCATACTGTGTCTTTCTTTTCTTTTTTTTTTTCTTGTTCTTTCCCATCAGTATGGAGATCCGGGTACAACCTCTTTGGGATTTTATTTTGATTTATCATGTCATAATTTATTTCTTCATAAGTATGTTGCTGTATTGCCTCATATGTAGAATCTATGAGTTTCTCTGCATCCATACTATTATCCTGTTCTTTGTTTTCATTAATCTTTTCCCTCTCTTCAGTCTTATTTTCTTCTTTTCTATTTTCCTCTTCTTCCTCTTCTTCATCCTCTTCATCTTCTTCATCCTCCACAATCTGTACATTAAGTCTTGATTTAATGACCTTGTCTATCCATACTAGACATGTTGAGCAAAATATTTTTGTGTCCTTATTTCTATTTTGCTCAACTTCAGCACATGAAGGGTGTGTCGGTACGTGGCAAGCATAGCATTTCCTAATCAGGTTTTGTGGATTTACAATGCTATACCACACACTACATAGTTTACATGCTTTAGGCATCCGTTTGCCTATTGCATCAATCAATATATTCACTAATTCCACCGTACTTATTTTCTTTGATGGAATGTGTTGATTTTTGTAGATTTTCTTTATAAGTCTTTTGATAACCTGAACTTTCATTGGTATCCCTTCTATTATTTTCATTATATTTTCTACAGATTTGCTCCAGTTTGAAGGATCGTATCCTTTCAATATGTCTGTGAATGATTTCACATCTTTTTGGTCGATGTTGCAATTTATCTCCACGATCAGCAAACCAAGTTCCCTTCCTGCCAATTCATCATATTGAATATCTATGCATGCAAGATTTCTCCACCTTTTGCCACTATTGGTTGACTCCTCCATGATTTTCAGAATTTATTAATTCACTCGTACACAACTTATTAGACGGTTTATCACTCTAATCTGATATTAAGCTAATCACCGATAGTTCACGAACACTTTTAGCTATATTTCATTCGCTAATTGTATGTAAGACGCGTATTATCGGGTAGATTATCCAGACCATGAATGATTACGTCTCACCGAGAGAATGTCACATCACAGAGAGAGAGAGAGAGAGAGAGAGAGAGAGAGAGAGAGAGAGAGAGAGAGATAATTTAAAAACACAGAGAGAGCGAGAGAGTGAGAGAATCTCAAAACCCTGGAGGGAAACGATTACTGAAGAGAAGAGAGAGAGAGAGAGAGAGAGAGAGAGAGAGAGAGAGAGAGAGAGAGAGAGAGACTCTCTCAAAACCTGGGAGGGAAACGAATACTGAATGACACTTAACGGAAGCACAGGTGCTGGTAAGTCAACCATTAACTGCAAAGCAAACAGTGCAAAATCGGGCAAGGAACTGAAAACCAATTAGGTCGACTAACAGTCGAAGTGTTATAGAGGAGCGTTGTTCGATGTGCCGGAAATGTCAAAAGCAACGAAATAACCGGAATTCGACAAATTTCCTGACGAAAAGGAGGAATTTGCTATGTGACATTCTTGAAATTATTATTATTATTATTATTATTATTATTATTATTATTCAGAAGAGGAACCCTATACATATGGAACAAGCCCAAAGGGGCCACTGACTTGAAATTCAAGCTTCCAAAGAATATGGCGTTCATTAGGAAGAAGTAAAAGGTGGTAAGGGAGAATGCAGAAAGAAGACATCTCACTTATTAAGAAAGAAAAAATAAATTAATAAATTAACAAATAGATAAAGATGTATTAATATGCAAGGAGAATAGTATTAAGGTAGCAATACGCTCTGAAAGTTTGTCTGACCATGAAGTTAAGTTTCATAAATATTTTAAAGCAATATAGAGCAATAAGTAATTAATGTGGTCGGTTCTCACGGCTGCATGTCAGATCTGTGATGAAAGCATCTTATTCGAAAATAATGTTATCACAATTACCTATAGATAGATAGAATATAGAATTTATGCCAAAGGCATAAATTCTATATTCTATGTCACTCAGCGCTGAAACGGAAATTGACATTAAAAATATTTAAAAGGTGTAACAGGAGGAAAACCTCGCAACTGCACTGTGAAACACTTGTTAAGAGAGGGTGGAAAGTGAGATGGGAGAAAGAGAATATGAACGGAGGTACAGTAGACTGAATGAAAGAGGTTGCAGCTAGGGGCCGAAGGGACGCCGCGAAGAACCTTAAGTAATGCCTACAGTGCACCGCATAATGTGCACTGACGGCATTACCCCACTACGGGGCACAATTACCTATAAATAATGCACACTAAAATAACTGATAATAATCCCATACCCTTCCTTTCAAAACAGAAATTCATACAAAACCACCCCGAAATTTACTTTGCAGGGTCTCAAAAGCGTAGCAGAGCTAGCTGACAACCTTGCGAGGAGATTGGAAGGTGAAAAATTATGATTGAACTGAGGTACAGCAAACATCTCTTTCGGTAACCAGATGGCGCGTGAGTCACGGCTGCATCAAGTGTGGAATACACATAAAAAAGAATGATTGATACTGAAGCAGTGAGAGAGAGGAGGAGCAGAGTGGGGCAGACAAGAGAAGAGAGAGAGAGAGAGAGAGAGAGAGAGAGAGAGAGAGAGAGAGAGAGAGAGGTGTCGTAATTCACCCGAAATCAAATCATATTTCATATCTTTACGAGACAATGCACACGAATATTTTCTCGAACTACTTGACGGAATTTCCCGTTTCGTCTGTATTTTGAATCAAAACTTTTTCCTTCTACAGTCATGGAAAATGTTTCCTATACATTCCGATAAGGAGCGAGGTTTATTTACGCAAAGAGTTCCGGGGAAATAAACAGAACATTTGTTGATTTACCGATATCAAGGAGAACTAACTTGCTTATCAAAATATGCTGCGAGGAGAAAAAGAAAGTTTTTCCACAACGAAAATAAATGTCAAGCCGGTGATTTGATTCTATAGCACTGCTATACAAAAGAAGTTGCGTTATACCTACAATATTTATAATACCAGGTAAAATAAATGGCAGAATGCGTAATTATTAACAAACCGTGGCATAAGGTGCTGTCATACTCCCGAAGAATCTATAAATGTCCCGTAGACAATGCTAGCCACACCAGTTGGGAGAGAAAAAGGTAGAAAAACCTACAGAGTTCTATGCTCAAGAATCATATATATATATATATATATATATATATATATATATATATATATATATATATATATATATATATATATATATATATATATATATATATATTATATATATATATAATATGAATCAATGCATACTATATTACTATATGTTCACCCTTTATTTATCATATAGTGAGGACAAAAATTCAGTTTGATCCCGAAAAATTTGAGCAAATAACAATACAATAAAAACCACTACAGTCATTCCTCTAGGCCAATACGTTTGACAGCCTTTGGAAACCACTTTCCGTGTGAGTTTGACCGATTTGAGAAAGAAAGAGAGAAATGATCGTTTCTCAAAACCCTAAAGGGAAACGATTACTGAGAGAGAGAGAGAGAGAGAGAGAGAGAGAGAGAGAGAATCTCAAAACCCTGTAGGGAAACGATTACTGAGAGAGAGAGGGAGGGGAGGATGAGGGAGTTTCGACGAAAATAATAAAACCTTACCCATAGTTTTTGGCAAGGTTAGAAACGCAGTCGCTGTGTAAATTTGAGAAATTTAATTAACTCTGACAGTGACTTTCTAAAGCTTTCCAAAATTTTTCCTTTATTTCGTCCGCTTTCGCTTGTCCTTTCGAATTCAGGATAGCGAACTATATCTGTGCCACGATCGGCCCAGCTTTTCGGATTTCGACCGTTTCTGAAATACTTTTACAATCGAAGATTTTTATTTCCCTGAGAAGGGAAAATCTAAGGCTTTTGTTTTTTGGGGGAAATACCTCCGGATACAAACTTGAAATAAAACCTTGTTTTTTCTTGAGGTTGTTACTGTATTTAATGCCGATAACACTGTATTGTGGCAGACTATTCTGAATTACCCTAATTCAGGATACATTTTGGGCAATATAAGGTATGTTTTTTAATTGGAGCTAAACGAGCGAACTGGACATCGCCAAGAAACAGGGTACACTACATCGACACACACAGAGAGAGAGAGAGAGAGAGAGAGAGAGAGACTGGATATCGCAAAGAGCGAGGCACCACGACACAGACAGACACGCGCGCACACAAAGAGAGAGTGAGAGAGAGAGCTGACGCGCTTATTTAATGAAACCCTTATATTCTCCATTCGAATATAACTCGGTATGACTGCAGCATTTCGCTTTAGATAAACAATTAAGGACCTCAATATCGTGGATGTAAATAAAATCAAACTTCACAAAAGCAGCGTTATTTCAAAATGTCGAAAATGTACAACAAATGTGGCAAAGGGAATCTAAAGGTTGAGGTCACATAATGTGAAAGACCTTTCATGTTTGCTTTACCAGGAAAAATCTTCAGCTGTCCATGTTATATAAATGCTTTTAAGCGCAAGTCCAGCATTACTGAAAAATAAATATTTTTGTAGCTAAATTAGTCTCAATTGAAAAATAATTGTTGTATAATATGCAATAATATATATATGCAGTATATATATATATATATATATATATATATATATATATATATATATATATATATATTTATATATATATATTATATCTTATATATACATATATACATACATATACAATCACACACATAATTCACAAGCCCAACATACCTGCAATGCAATCATATCCAGCACCACATATCATCCTTACCCACTTACCTACACATTTATAAAATAATACACTAACAGCTTCGCCCAAAAGGGTGAAAATTTCACAGCACACAAATCTGAGTCTCCTTCCCTTCCCTTCCTCCCATCCCTGGAAAACCTTCAAGTCGTTGAATGGAAATGGATTTCAAATTAATGTAAAGAGAGACGATATTGATTCGCCATTGAACGCTGGGACGCCAACACAGAAATGATAACGGTCGGTATTAATCGTCACCAGTTGTATGAATAAACAAGGGGAGAAAATAGGTGATTATTCATAAAAAATAGCTGACGAGGAGTTGGCAAGGAGAGAGAGAGAGAGAGAGAGAGAGAGAGAGAGAGAGAGAGAGAGAGAGAGAGAGAGAGAGAGAGAGAGAGAATTTCAAAACCTTTTCAAAACCTAAGACATGTGAAACGATTACTGAGGAGAGAGAGAGAGAGAGAGAGAGAGAGAGAGAGAGAGAGAGAGAGAGAGAGAGAGAGAGAGAGAATTTCAAAACAGGATTTCATAACCTCGGGAGGAAACGATTACTGAGGAAGGAGAGAAGAGAGAGAGAGAGAGAGAGAGAGAGAGAGAGAGAGAGAGAGAGAGAGAGAGAGAGGGCGCAAGGAAGGCTGCGTTATGAAATCGCTAAAATGATTCACTTGTTATTCTGAATGGGTAGTTCGCATGGATGATAATCGTAATAATTATGCTGCAGGGGATGGTCTGCATAGATGATAATTATTGTAACAATTATTCTAAAAGGAATTGGAATATGAAATTTACGCCAAGGGCCAAGCGCTGGGACCTATGAGGTCATTCAGCGCTGGAAATAATGTTGAAACAATTGATAAGAGAGGGTGGAAAGTTAGATGGAAGAAGAAGAATAAGAACGGAGGTACAGTAAAAGGAATGAAAAATGTTCCAGCTAGGGGTCGAAGGGACACTGCAAAGAATTTTAAGTAATGCTTACAGTGCACCCGGTGAGGTACACTGACGGCGCTGCCCCCATACGGGTATTATTCTGAAAAGGATAGTTTGCATAGATGATACTGACATAAGTTGTTCATTATTGTATTTATAATTATAATTACTATTACCATTTACTATTATTATTATTATTATTATTATTATTATTATTATTATTATTATTATTATTATTATTATTCGGAAGATGAACCCTATTCATATGGAACAAGCCCACAGGGGTCACTGATTTGAAATTCAAGCTCCCAAAGAATATGGTGTTCGTTAGAACACAGTAACAGAAGGTAATGGGAAATACAGAAAGAGGAGATCACTTATTAAAAAAGAAAGGATAAATTAACAAATCAACTGATAAACAGAAAAAGTAAATCACTAATATACAAGAACTTTACCAAGGCAGTAGAGTACATTGCATCTTCGTTTGAACTTCTGAAGTTTCAAGAATAATAATAATAATAATAATAATAAATAATAATAATAATAATAATAATAATAATTCAAAGACTGATTCTAATGAGGAATTATTCAAAATTATCCAGCCAAAATGACGCATAGAAAAAAAGAAAAATGAAAAAAAATTTTAAATACCAGAGACAGAGGTGAAGGAATCTGGTCATTAGCGCCGCATTAAAGAGAACAGCTTTGAACATTGGAAGATATTGTCGTTTACCGAGCATGATAATTCCTTTACTATGGCACGCAAAAAAAAAAAAAAAAAAAATGCAGCGTCTCCCAAGATTTTTACTCGGAAATTAATCACGCGGAGATGATGATTTGTGCGTAAAAGGGAGTATTACCTGATCAGTGAAAGTTTTAAGACTTTTCTTTA
Organism: Macrobrachium rosenbergii; assembly: GCF_040412425.1. NCBI lineage: Eukaryota > Metazoa > Arthropoda > Malacostraca > Decapoda > Palaemonidae > Macrobrachium > Macrobrachium rosenbergii. Next base: position 13,554,848 of record NC_089746.1, on the reverse strand, counting down.
CTAGAAAGTAACGTAGTGAAAATATGAAGTAATCACTTTCTGAATCTTGTTCCATTCGTTTCCTTTAAAATTCGACAGAATATCTGCTCAGCAATAAAGACGAACAAATGCTAAACAGATTAAATATAATGCCAAAATAAAAAGAAAAATACAATTCTTTGATTACGCATGTCACAAAATGGACCAGCTCTTTTCCCTAATATTATCAACATACATTTTTATTCACCAATAGGAATGCACGCATCGACCTACCCATCTACCTACCTATATATATATACATATACAGTATATATACATATATATATATATATATATATATATATATATATATATATATATATATATATATATATATATTATATATAATATATAACATATATATATATATATATTATAATGTTATATATGTTATATATATATATATATACATATGTATATGTATATTCATGTATACTCTCTCTCTCTCTCTCTCTCTCTCTCTCTCTCTCTCTCTCTCTCTCTCTCTCTCTCTCTCTCTCTCTCTCTTAGATTTATTATTAATTATAGCTCCTTTAACTTCAACAACTACATGTTGCAATCTGACAAGCAGATTGATGATGCACAGACATGTCAATCAGAATTCTAACAATGGCAGTTTAACGGAATTAGACATTAGTTCCTTCAACTGAAACAACAAAGAAGCAATTCTGCATCAATAATAGTCATTACTACTCGTCTTGAATATATTCCCGTGGCAGCAGAAACGGTAATGCAAATTAGAAGTGTTTTTTTATGCCTTGACATAAAATGCTAATACATCGATTATTTTTGCAATGTAATGTCTTTATTTGTTTTATATTTGTTTTACACGCTTTGTAATCATTTAGAAGAGAACTTTTCTGCTCTGACATACAGTGCTAACATATCAAATGTTTTAGCAAAACAATCTCTTTTATTTGTTGTACATGCTTTATAATAACCAATATTGATCCAAGGTTAATTAACAAGTGTCGTGTGTATACATACATACATACATACATACATACATATATATATATATATATATATATATATATATATATATATATATATATATATATATATATATATATATATATATATATATAAAGAAATCAAAAGGCAACACAGCGTCCTTATTTCACAGTGGGCAGACCGCACCTAAATTTCTTAAAAGTAACTTCTGCCAAGCATACATTTTCCTACGAATCTATGCCACAGTGCTTTCATATAATGCATACTGAATTAAATGCCTAGCCACTTAGAAAATTTATCGCCAACAATTAATAGGTTTATTCTGCCCTAAAATGGAAGACTGCAGTATCTGCAAAACTACAAAACTGAGAAAAATGGTAGATACTCAGTTGCCTTACTACTGATTTTGCAGATACTGCAAATGGGACCCCCGCATATCTCAATTTCGAAATTTCTGCAGATACTGCAGTTTTCCATTTTAAGGCAGTATTTAGATGGAAAGCGTGACGATGACAGCCTAAAAGATGTCTGAATTATTAGGACTCCATTACTTTGGACCAAATGATAAAATGTCCCTCTCAGTTGTTTTTGCAAACAAAATGGATGTGAACTATGGGAAAATGTAGTCTTCTTGCGTTTAACTAAAAACGTACATAGCTTTTATGATTTCACCTCATCTGAGGGGCTTCCAGATAATAATGAAAAGCTTTTATGCACGTTGTGCATACAATAATTCCATATACTTAGTTTGATGATTATGGAAAACGGATGAATACATTTCAAAATTAAGAAGCTATACTAAAGTCGCCAATAACTGTAATCCATTTACTTGTTATTTATATACATGTTTATATAATTTATATATATATATATATATATATACATTACTATAAATATATATATATATATATATATACTGTATATATATATATATATATATATATATATATATATATATATATATATATATATATATATACATATACTGTATATATATATATATATATATATATATATATATATATATATATATATATATATATATATATATATATATATATATATATACATATACTGTATATATATATATATATATATATATATATATATATATATATATATATATATATATATATATATATATATATATATGTTTCATGCTCTTCATTTGCTGCCTCCTTATTTTCTAGGTTTCCCACTCCTTTATGATTGCATTATTTTAAAACAGCTTCCCCTTTACCAAATGACCAATACATAATGGATTCTCCTTTTTATCATTAGCAATGCATTACTTCCAAGATTAGTTTCTCTTTATAACGTAAGATTATTTTAGAACAAAAAAAAGTCTATATACGGCCAAAGCTCTAATGCCCTGACGTGGGGTGTTTGTGTGGAGAGAGAGAGAGAGAGAGAGAGAGAGAGAGAGAGAGAGAGAGAGAGAGAGAGAGAGAGAGAGAGAGAGAGAGAGAGAGAGAGAGAGAGAGAAGAGAGAGAAAGGGATTTGAGAGAAAGAGAGAGGAGAGGGTTGAGAGAGAGAGAGAGAGAGAGAGAGAGAGAGAGAGAGAGAGAGAGAGAGAAACGGGACGCTTGAGAGAGAAAGAGAGAGGAGAGACGCTTGAGAGAGAGAGAGAGAGAGAGAGAGAGAGAGAGAGAGAGAGAGAGAGAGAGAGAGAGAGAAAACGGGACGCTTGAGAGAGAGAGAGAGAGAGAGAGAGAGAGAGAGAGAGAGAGAGAGAGAGAGAGAGAGAGAGAGAGAGGGACGTTTGAGAGAGAGAGGAGACACGGGACGCTTGAGAAAGAGAGAGAGAGAGAGAGAGAGAGAGAGAGAGAGAGAGAGAGAGAGAGAGAGAGAGAGAGAGACGGGACGCTTGAGAGAGATAGAGAGAGAAATGGGACGGTTGAGAGAGAGAGAGAGAGAGAGAGAGAGAGAGAGAGAGAGAGAGAGAGAGAGAGAGAGAGAGAGACATGGGACGTTTGAGAGAGAGAGGGAGACACGGGACGCTTGAGAGAGAGAGAGAGAGAGAGAGAGAGAGAGGGACTTGAGAGAGAGATAGAGAGAGAGATGAGAGAGAGAGAGAGAGAGAGAGAGAGAGAGAGGGACGCTTGAGAGAGATAGAGAGAGAAATGGGACGGTTCAGAGAGAGAGAGAGAGAGAGAGAGAGAGGAGAGAGACCTTGAGAGAGATAGAGAGAAATGGGACGGTTGAGAGAGAGAGAGAGAGAGAGAGAGAGAGAGAGAGAGAGAGAGAGAGAGAGAGAGAGAGAGAGAGACGGGAGAGAGAGAGAGACAGGAGAGAGAGAGAGAGAGAGAGAGAGAGAGAGAGAGAGAGAGAGAGGGGACTTGAGACAGAGAGAGAGAGAGAGAGAGAGAGAGAGAGAGAGAGAGAGAGAGAGAGAGAGAGAGGCGGAGGCGGGGATCAACCTCTAATAACCTCATGTGTGTGTGTGTGTGTGTGTGTTTGTTTGCACGTGCGCACGCGAGTACGTGCAAGCGGGAAAGAAAATGACCCCTCTGGCTTTCAAGAGTTCCTAGGTCAAAGTGGATCTTTTTTCACCTTGTCTAATTAGAGGAATTTTTGTATTACCCACTCCCCCTTCAAACTCCTACCCCGCTAGGCGTAAAAAATTCCGCGGCCAAAATATAGTGCTGGCCCCTCCAGACTATTTTTCTTCCATTACCGGACGCATTCGAAAGGCTTCCATTAATTTATTTGTGTGCAGACTCTATCCTTTTATTTTTATAATAAAAGAACATAGACACGTGACTGTATAATCCCAAGCTTCCATATAATGTACCTAAGGAGGAGATTTTGTTATTTTTAATTTTAAAAGTCTAAAGAAAGTAAACGAAAAAAATAAATTATATTCGGATTATTTTCAATAACGCAGGTGTGAATAAAGCAGAAGGAAAATATGACACCTGAATTGTATAATTCCACGCCTCTGTATATTCTACCTATGGAGGAGAATTAGTTAATTTCAATTTTAAAAATGACAGAATGTAAAGTGAAAAAAATTCTACCAGAATTATTTTCAACAGGGCAGGTGTAAGTAAACTCCATTTTACCCGTTACCGGCAACTGAAATTATATTAAAATTTCACTAGTTAATTAAAAGAAAAAATTAATCGACTTCATTTAGAACTGACAAACGTTCCGTACATTAAAAATTCGTGATGACACTCAAGTCATAATCATCAGGTCTTATTCTGAAGCTAAACGTAATATCAGACCGTATTTACAGAACGGACCCAAATATTCGAGGTACAAATTGGGTCATTCCTTCGAATCTTAAATAAAAATATCAGATTATCATTAAGTCTCCCATGGCAACCATATACTGTATACGAGCTGAGTTGGCACCTGGAGACCCCAGCCACTGAAAAGTCATATACAGTATTTATTTTCTTTATAATGTCTTCAAGAAAAAGCTTTATTAATATTTTCTATGGTTTATTATTATTATATTTTGTTGGCAAACCTAAGGCGGATAATTTAAACAGAAAAAATATGGAAGATGAACACTATCCCTATGATAAAAGCCTCCAAATATTGAGAGCAAGTCTGTCAAAACTTCGTGATGCCATATGCATTTTCTGGTAAGAACATCGGACCATACAAAGAATAATACAGATTTCCGTAAAAAAAATACTAATAATGACACAGATTTCAGTAAAAAAATAATCAGACAGATTTTAGTAAAAAACCTCAGACAGATTTCAGTAAAAAAATGATCAGACAGATTTCAGTAAAATAAAAATCAGAGACGTATTTCAGTACAAAAAATCTGAGATTTCAGTTACAAAGTAGACAGATTTCAGTAAAAAAAAATTATTGAATTTAACTTAAAAAAAATTATGAGACAGATTTCAGTGAAAAAAAAATCCAGTAAAAGAAAATAATCCGATTCCAATAAAAAGACACTACTAAACTGACTTCAAGACCTCACTGAAGTGGCATGTGGCCTCTACCACCCTACATTAAACAAATATTGAACTTATAACACTTTCAAAGCCGATATCTTATGTGAAATTTTTTGCCATCAACATCAGAGACTATAAAAAGTATTTCTGTTCAGACTATAAAATCCCTGGGAAAATATTTAAAATCTAATAAAACAAACACAATAAAGAAGTAAATGTGCATATAAATAAAATGAAAGGCGTAGCGGAAGAGTATTTTTTCAGGTATTGAAACATATTTAATCCCAGGTATGGATGATAACTTCCAAGAATATCGCATTAAGAACAGATTAACTCGAAAACTAAAGAACTGAGGTTTGAACTTTCATATATATTAAAAATATGTACGTATTTCCCGGGGTTATCTGATGAATCAAATCATTTCTTTTATCGTTAACTTTACTTACCAATAGCTATCTAGGGCAATTCACCCTGTATTTCACTAATTTATTTATATTATATATTCATTTATTTTTCTTTTTTTCTCTTTTCTAATAAATGATCTCCCTTTCTGTATTTCCTGTCATCTTTAAATTCTCTCAAACGGACACCATATTCTTTGGAAGTTTGAATTTCAAGCCAATGGCTCCTATAGGCTAGTTCCATATGCAAAGGGGTTTATCTTCTGAATAATAACAATAATAATAATAATAATAATAATAATAATAATAATAATAATAATAATAATAATAATAATGTCATATTCAGGGAGCTATATCAAACAATTATTCATTTATTTGGTTCACCTTTATCTTAAAAACGCAACGCTTGCTTTTCGAACAGCATTTTCAATTATTGCTCTCTCTCTCTCTCTCTCTCTCTCTCTCTCTCTCTCTCTCTCTCTCTCTCTCTCTCGCTCGCTCTCTCTCTCTCTCTCTCTCTCTCTCTCTCTCTCTCTCTCTCTCTCTCTCTCCCCATTTCCCTTTACTTTCCAAACCTTATTTTCATTTACTAATCTCTCTCTCTCTCTCTCTCTCTCTCTCTCTCTCTCTCTCTCTCTCTCTCTCTCTCTCTCTCCCCTCACTTGCCTCTTCCTTTCACCCTCCCTTTTCCCTTCGCTGCGAATCAATTACTCTTGCCTTTGTCTTTCCCCAATTTTTCCGCCCGGTGTTTCCGGTTTGCGAATTTTTCTGTTCTTTTCCCCTCCTCTCAAATCATTCCGAATGTCTTGAATGAAATCGCCTTTTCTAACAACAGTTCGAATTTAAACGATTTTAAGCACTCCGTTTACCTATTTGCAGTTTGGCTGATATTGTTCTGAAGGCCAGGTGAACTCTGTATTTACAATGTCCAGATGTATTGGTATTTTATCTGTACATGAAATGGATATTAAGTGGTTCTGTTCATCATTTGTACGTACGATAATCAGGGTTAGTTTTCATCACATGGTTTTTAGATAAGGTTGATTTTAATTGCATTAAAACATATAATAAATCTTATATGTAAGAATGTTCGGAGATTCGTGTGCTCTAGGCAAACAGTCTTGGGATACACAAAAATTAACTACAGAAATAATACTTGAGGATGTCAATTTCTGAATTAGACTTCGCGAAACAAGATTTTATATCTGTCTTGATATGCTGGCTTATATCAAATGCTTTGTGTGAAGCTTTTAGCCCTAGTGGGAAAACAGATTGAATTCGAGTTTGTTTCATTTCTTTCTTCTCTCAACTGTCTGTTAAATTAACATTAAAATGCATCCGTGAAGGTCAATTTAAAATGTTACCTATACAAGCTTTCTAATGGAATGGAAAATAAAATTTACGTAAAAAGTCAAGCACTGGGATCTATGAGACAATTCAAGAGCTGAAAGGGAAACTGACAGTAAAAAGCTTTTAAAAGTATAACAGGAGGAAAACCTCGCAGTTGCACCTTTAAACAATTGTTAGGAAAGGATGCAAATATGGAAGAAAGAGAATACGAAGGGAGGTAGAGCAAGAAAAAAAGGAATGAAAGGGGTTGCAGCTAATATGGTATGCTGAATGCTGGCAATAGGTCCTTCAAACTTACCTGAGTGACGTCACGTTTTCCCCAATTCAAAGCCACTTACCTTAGCATAATAATGACCCAATACTCCCACCGGTCTGCCATTCAGGAGTATAAAAATAAACACCACGTCTAAAATCACAAAACGTCAAGGATACCTGATGCCTGGGAATGCATTACATTACGCCACCGGACACCCCCCCCCCCGCCAAAAAAAAAGCCTTTTGTCAGAAACTCACCTTGCAGCCAGATCCGTGTGTGTGACGCTACAGCTCTCCAAAAATGCCATTCCGGATGCAATTTGCACGGCCAACTCCAAAAGCCACGACACGCTGCAACGAATAGGAGAGAGAAATGTCTGGTAAACATTCTTCTGGAATTTAAACGTTATTGGATTTCTTGGAATATTCCACTCTATATCCCTCGATATTGCGACTACAAGGGCATTTGTACACAATTACCATTAACTGTACACACGTTTCAATGGATAAGCAACTTCACTGCTGGGAAAATGTTCACCTGATGTATAATTCATTGTATAGAGTTTTTCAGTGTTCACCAATAGAGTATATATTCTATTTAAGGTCAATTTAACCCTTCAAGTCGTTACAGTAAAGTAAAGACCAATGTGAGAGTCAAAACCAGTCGGGTCAGGTGGTCTTGAATTCCTATTCAATTTTGCCAATTACCAAAAAGCACCCTTGTATTTTTGAAAGAAAAGTAGAAGGCATTCTAGGAAACAAAATTCTGAATGCTATTCATCAATACGAAAACCTTACTCGGATTCCAAAATCAGAAAAAGTATCTCTTACTTAAAAAATAAAGAAAAGTACGAGATTCCAAAATCAGAAAAAAGTGTATCTTAATCAAAATAACAAAAATGTAAGTTATTCTAAAATAAGAATATACAGGATTCCACATTCAGAAAAAGTATCTCTTACTCAAAACAAAATAAAAAAAAAAGTACGGGGTTCCAAAATCAGAAAAAAGTGTATCTTAATCAAAATGAAAAAAAGTGTAAGTTATTCTAAAATCAGAATAAGTACTTATTTTAATCAAAATAAAAAGGAACGCAATTTCAAAATCAGAACAAGTACATCTTACGCAGAATAAAAAAAAAATACCGGATTCCAAATTCAGAAAAAAAGCATTTCTCCATAAAAAATGTAAGGGATTCTAAAATCAGAAGTACTTCTTCTTAAGCCAAATAAAAAAAAAAAACGATTTCAAAACCAGAAAAAGAATCCCTTTCTCAAAATACAATAAAAGTACTGGATTTCAAATTCATGAAAAAGTAGTTCTTAATAAAAATTAAAAAAAAATAAGGAAGGGCGGATTACGTGTGTAGCATATTAATTATTTAGAACGTGACTGGCCGTGTAGACTGAGGGAAACCATTTTATTTATTTTTTTTTTATCATCAATCGCTTCACCCAAAAGGATTAAAAACGAAATCCGATTTATATGAGATAAACCAATCTCCCCGTCAACCCCGGAACCGCCAGGATTCGAATAACTTTTTTTTTTTTCTGCTAGGCCGTTCCAAATATTTTACAACCTTCGTCAGTATTTTTTTATTTTTTAAGAACTGACGACCTGCATTACGTTTGTATGTCTGTTGGGTAGAGCGCACTAGATATGTTTGTGCGAATACCGGTAAGCTGGAAAGAAAGTGTTGGCAGGTGAAGGATTAAGTACGTCAGATATTATTTATTTAATATTTATTTTTTTACCTATTTATTTACTCATCTAGTTATCTCTTTATTTATTGATTTCCCTATATATATATATATATATATATATATATATATATATATATATATATATATATATATATATATGTATATATTTAATTTATAATATATATATATATACAGTATATACTGATATATACATACATACTTACACACACACACACACACACACTATATATATATATATATATATATATATATATATATATATATATATATATATATATATATATATATATATATATGTGTGTGTGTGTGTGTGTAATAAATATTTATATTTATAATATATATATATACAGTATATATTGTATATACAGTACAGTATATATATTTACCTATTTATCTATTTATTCATCTATTTTTTAATTATATATGTACTTGTGTGACTATTTATTAATTTCTTATTTATTTACTTGTCTATTATTTAGTTATTTACCTATCTATTTATCTATCTATCTATCTGTCTGTCTGTCTGTCTACCTATCTATTTATTTATTTATTTATTTATTTATTTATCATTTATTTATGTTGTGCAGAGGTTCAGCACTGGGGACCCTAGCAAGAAAAAAAACAAGGCCTAATGATTTAAAATCACCCCCTTTTCACATCACCTTCAAAAACAAACAAAAGGTAACATTGCTATAAAAAAAATGGGCGCAATTCTTTTTTTATATTCACTGATACTCAAATGGCATTTTAACCCAAGTCCCGATTAACCTCTTGATATTTTAACTGAAGTCCCGATTAACCTCCTGATATTTTAACTCGAGTCCCGATTAACCTCTTGACATTTTAACTCAAGTCCCGATTAACCTCTTGATATTTTAACTCGAGTCCCGATTAACCTCTTGACATTTTAACTCGAGTCCCAATTAATCTCTTGATATTTTAACTCGAGTCCCGATTAACCTCTTGACATTTTAACTCGAGTCCCAATTAACCTCTTGACATTTTAACTCGAGTCCCGATTAACCTCTTGACATTTTAGCTCGAGTCCCGATGAACCTCTTGCTGTTTTAACTCGAGTCCCGAACCTCTTGATATTTTAACTCGAGTCCCGATTACCTCTTGATATTTTAACTCGAGTCCCGATTAACCTCTTGACATTTTAACTCGAGTCCCGATTAACCTCTTGACATTTTAACTCGAGTCCTGATTAACCTCTTGACATTTTAACTCGAGTCCTGATTAACCTCTTGACATTTTAACTCGAGTCCCGATTAACCTCTTGATATTTTAACTCGAGTCCCAATTAACCTCTTGATATTTTAACTCGAGTCCCGATTAACCTCTTAATATTTTAACTCGAGTCCCAATTAACCTCTTGACATTTTAACTCGAGTCCCGATTAGCCTCTTGATATTTTAACTCGAGTCCCGATTAACCTCTTGATATTTTAACTCAAGTCCCGATTAACCTCTTGATATTTTAACTCTAGTCCCGATTAACCTCTTGATATTTTAACTTAACCTCCTGATATTTTAACAACTCCCGATTACACTCTTGATATTTTAACTTAACCTCTTGATATTTTAACTCAAGTCCCGATTAACCTCTTGATATTTTAACTTAACCTCCTGATATTTTAACTCAAGTCCCGATTAACCTCCTGATATTTTAAGTAGAAGCCCGATTAACCTCTTGACATTTTAACTTAAGTCCCCAATAACCTTTTGATATATTAACTCATGTCCCGATTAACCTCCTGACATTTTGAGACACTTCCTGACAGAAGGTAATCACCTATACTGTATACATTTTACACCTGACCAAGAGACGAGTGAGCTAAAAGCACGTGTGCATATGTCACATTATCGGGAATGGAAATCACGTGTCCGGGAGGTCAATCTCTCTCTCTCTCTGTAAAATATAATTCCGGAAATTACGTTGCTTGTTGCTATAGTGGCTTAAAGATTTGTAGCTCGTCTAATCAAAATTTGCCTTGTTCAAAGAGCTTAGGGTAAGTGTATTTATTATTATTATTATTATTATTATTATTATTATTATTATTATTATTATTATTATTATTATTATTATCCGATTTCTTCGGCAATATCTACAAACACACTGCTTGATTTACAGATACTTTTGAAGACAGTCAATACATGCCTTTCTGTTACAGTTAATGTCATTTAACATTTCTTTAAAACTGAAGAATAACTCAACGCCCTTATCCACATACACACACACACACACACACACACACACACACACACACACACACACACACACACACACACACACATATATATATATATATATATATATATATATATATATATATATATATATATATATATATATATATATATATATATATCCACATGGACACATACACACGTGTATATGCATGCGTGTGTGTATCTATCTATCTATCTATCTGTCTATCTACCTATCTATACGTACACACACACACACACACACACACACACACACACACACACATATATATATATATATATATATATATATATATATATATATATAGGTGATAAAATATATATATAGGTATAGGTCTTATTTTTCATCACACATTACCACAGGTGAAAAATAATGAAGGTACAAAAGTCTTATTTTCACCTTCATATATATATGATAAATGAATCATACAAAAGTGATTATAATCATTATATATATATATATATATATATATATATATATATATATATATATATATATATATCGGTGGGGCGTAAGCGTCTAAATACACATCATAAAGAAATACTTCAATACAATTTATACAATACTTGCAAAACGTATACTCAACGTCTCTATATGAGACAAATACCCGAAACTGGCAAGAGAGAGAGAGAGAGAGAGAGAGAGAGAGAGAGAGAGAGAGAGAGAGAGAGAGAGAGAGAGAGAGAGAGATTTTTCATCGGGTCACAGGCAAATCCGGTGTGCTTTGTTGTGTGTGTACTAACGCAATATAAGCATGCTTTCAACGGGAAGCAGCTGTTAGCTAAAAGCACCGAGCAAGGATTTTTAAACATGGTGAAACTTTTCTTTGAAATATGACAAAATAACTTAATATTTGATACATTCCAACTCTGGCAATGAACTAAAGGCTAAAGCAAGTAACTGGGGAGATAAAGTTCTAGATAAAGTTCTAGAGAATAGTAAATGTAAAGAATCTAGCATATGTGAACGGGAAAAATACTGATAGACTTATCTGGACATATACATGCACAGAGAGGAAAGGTTGTTAAGTTAAATGGCAAGAAAATTTAAGCCGGAAATCTGTCGTGTTATGGAGGAAAACTGCGCGCAAATTTGCTTCCAAGCGTGAAGATAATAGAAAAAAACAATGAAAAGACGTGAAGGTGAATGAATTTCATGAAAACTGACAAGTGGGGAGAAATAACAGTGACCACTCAAACAAAAATTATTAGCTTTTGTTAAACTCTGCTGAGACTAATATAAAACCATTATAATCGTTCTAAAACGAGAAACTGGTAAATATTAAGGGTCATTTAGTATATTATTTCCCACGACTATAAGTTCGTCTAGGAAAGGTACCACGACGACACTCCCAAAAACATTAATAAAACTCCGTTATACTGAAAAAGAAAAAAAAAAGGACGAAGAAATTATCAGAGGAACATCTAAATAAGGGCGGGAGGGAGGGGGGGCGGCCAGGTAGACAAGACTTCCTGGAAACTGGACAGGATTTGCGGGAGGGGAAGTTCAATGTGAGGATTTACTAATAACAGAAAATAAAATAACAGCAATATTCACCCACTTCTTTGAAGGAATACGTAGTCGTTTGCACAAATAAAATTAGTCGTAAAAAATAATATATATATGTATATATATATGCGTGTGTTTGTGTTATCTAATAAAAGGTGCCCATAAAAACGTCAAAAGCTATATAGTTTGGAGAACAACTGTCGAGGGAGAATTATTCTCCGAAATATATAGCATTAACTTTCTACCTTTTGGCGTTTTTATGGACTCCTTTTATTAGATGTATATATGTATTTATGTATATATGTATTTATGTATATATATATACACATATATATATATATATATATATATATATATATATATATATATATATATATATATATATATATATATATATTTACACACACACACACAATATATATATATATATATATATATATATATATATATATATATATATATATATATATATATATATATATATATAATATATATAAATATAATACACTCACACATACATATATATATACAGTATATGTGTGTGTGTGGTTTACATTACGTCCACCAGTCCATCTACATATATATTCATTCATCATGAGTTCCTGAGCAAAGACTACACATTTCCATTTTGAGTAATTTAAAATAATCAAATTCAAAGACGTGCAAAGAAAACTTGTCCAGATGACAGCGAGGGCCACATCTAAATTCTAGACGAAGACATCTGCCTAGGTGCTCAGCTGAAGCTCTCCCGTTTCCTTCTTTAAGGAATTTAATAACGAACGAAAAAGATGAGAATCCGAATTTCCCTGGTGGGTTTAAGCTACATAGATCACGGAAAAGTACCGAGAAAATAGTCAGCGTATTCCAGTGACAAAATCACCTTTTCATGAAATTCCAAGATTCTCGGATAAAAAAAGTTCGTATAAATAATTGGAATTGGAATTTAGGCCAAAGGCTAAGCGCTGGGACCTATAAGGTCATTCGGCGTTGAAAGGGAAACTTGGCAGTAAAAAGGTTTGGAAGGTGCAACAGGGAGAAAACCTCGCAGTAGCCCTACGAAACAATTGTTAGAGAAGATGGAAGGTCAGACCCAAGAACTTATATACAGAGGTAAATTCCTATTCAGTTAGACTTTACTTGACGCCACGAAATTGTTACGGCTTTTAATCAAAGTTGGCCTTATACCAGCAATGTCTCTTGCTCTTGGAATAACTTGAGTGATGAACTACATATACCCCGGCCCACTTCCCAACGTGACAGAACAGAGAGAAACGCCATACTAAGAATAACAAAGCCGGAAGCGGGAGAAATGAATGCTCATACACGTGAGGTCAGCTCAACAATGGAAAAAAAAACACGAAATATTTTAATTAAGAATCATGCAACGATGCCCAGCGCTTCTGTCATTTCCGGAGCGTACAATACCTTTACTAAAACGGTTTCATTTTTTACATATCTGATAAAAATCCTTTCATCTCTCTCTCTCTCTAGAGAATTCTGTTATTGAATGGCAACATTTCCACTATAGATGGTCAGACTTACTTGGGACGGATATTCTATGTTTATTTAATCTATATATATATATATATATATATATATATATATATATATATATATATATATATATATATATATATATATATATATGTATGTATATATTTATATATATTATTTCCTTTTCATGTAGATTTAACAGACCAGGAGTGCAAAAAAATAGTTTGTGAACGTGGGGAACAAATGGATAAACAAGGAAATGGATAAAGAGGAGGAACTGAAAGAAAAAAAAAATCTTGTGTCTAACAAATTCAAGTCTAAAAGGTAAGTTCGTGTAACGGCCCTAAAAATCACAATATTTGTACACCATTCCCTTGAGGGGGACACAGTACAAATGACTCCAGATGTAGATTGACTGGTGGACGTAATGTAACGCGCACACACACACACACACACACATAATATATATATAGAATAATATATATGTATATATATATATATATATATATATATATATATATATATATATATATATATATATATATATATATATATATATATATATATATATATATATATATATATATATATATATATATTTATATATTGTATTTATATATTGTGTGTGTGTGTGTTTGTATAATATATATGTTTGTGTGTGATTATATATATACATATATATTATTATAATGTGTTATAATATATAAAACCATTCTACAAATACGATATGCGTCTCTGTGAAAATTTTGATGTTTTGCTTGCAGATTCGTCATTTGTTGAGACATGATAATATGATATTAAAATGTCTTTTTCTTACAGGTAAATTGTGTATCATGTGATTCTGAAATATGTTTTGATATGTTTTTTTTATTTGTTTAATATATTGTGCAGTATATTAAAATGAATGCCGAGTGTTAGTGCAGAGTAGAGAGAAAGGTTAAGATTCTTCTCACTTAGCCGCATCCTGTATTGACATAAGTGTTTGGAGGAAGTCGTGTTCGGAGAGGCCACTTTGCTTATCTTTGATGAGTTGACAGTTATCGGCCAAATGCTTGTTACACATTTGTTCTGTGTGCCTATTCTGAAATTATTGTCTTTTCCTATGCTTATTATGTTTCCATAATCTAAGTAGAAAGGATGAGTAATTGAGAGAGTGAAGTTGACACGTTAACAGCCGACCCAGGATTTGGTCCAAAATACTTTTTCCTATTTGCTCAGGTGGTTTGAGTGAGCGGATGATGTCTATCATACAGATAAGAGCTCTGGCATATTTTCTTCTGAGCCTTGGAATTCTCTGTGTGTATTCTTTGTGTATTCTGTAGAAGAGGAATAAGGTGTTCTGTGTATTCCCTATGTGTATTCTTTGAGTATTCTGGGAGGGCTTGAAGATAAAAGAGGAGTACTGAATGAAAAACAGTTAGTTAGGCAAAAGGGATTGCTGGCATAAGGTTCTCTCTCTCTCTCTCTCTCTCTCTCTCTCTCTCTCTCTCTCTCTCTCTCTCTCTCTCTGTTCAAAAGGGTATAAATATAAAATTGGTTAACCTCCTTCCTCAAAAGCATAAGTTTTGTCAAATTCACCCACAAAGTGTATACATTTTGTAAGAATGATATTGGTATTTTACAAGCATCGTGGAAAGTGTATAATGGTGTACCACTTGTAAAAGGTAACATGATATTTACTGGTTTTATATTATGTTAAGAGTTAAAGTGATGTTCTAGGTAAAAGAGAATTATTATTTTGATAAGAGGTGGATAATATCTCTTATAGTGAGTTCTAATATATCTTGCTGCTAACTGTACTTTACTAAGTGCAAATAATTGTGACTTGGTAGTGTTGTCTTTGAGAAAGTCTTAGAAAGACGTGAGTTTAGCTTTTTTTTTTTTTTATAAAAGTGAAGGTAATCTTTTGAAAGATTGATATAATCATTAAACATATTTTTGTCTTAGTGAAATTGCTGTTGGTATATTTCCATTTTTTGCATATTTCATTCTTATATGTCTGTGTTATCATATTACTCTAATTTTATAATTAGTGTTTTCCAAAGTTTTGTGTTGGTGATTACTTAGCATTTTGTCAGTGCATACTTATTATTTAGATTTCAGAGAATACTTACATGGAATGCAGTCTGTAATATTTTGGTGAACACTTGTGTTGAGTTTAGTTAATCAAGTGTATATCTAAAACTTCAGTGAGAGTTAATGGTTTGAATTTTACTTAACCAAATTGCTTTCTGGATAAATTAAAGTTTTGTGAATTGATCTTGATTAAGAAATACTTAAATCTTACACTGTTGTCAGATAACAGTAAATCTTTTTGAGATTGTGAACTCTGCATATAATTTTTGAACTTAGAAATAAATTTGTCTGTTTAAAGTTTTAAAAGCACAATGTTTCATTTTGACCATCAGTGATTAGAGAAATTAATGAATGTGTACAAGGTAACTGATATATCTGTTAGTTCACCTGAGACTTATCTAGGTGAAATAGAACCAGGGAAACCGTTATAGTGTTTGTTGAAGTGATGCCCTTTTCCACTAGTCTGTTTATAGCCTATTAGTTGTTACCTCATCCATAACTTAATAAAGTTAGATTGATTTTCTCAAGTGATAAGTAAGTTTTATGGGATCACTGTACCTTTAGAGTATTCGGTCTTAATATTTTTGTTATGAGGTTTCAAGTATCTGGTCGAAGTGAGGTAACTTTTTGGTCTTATTATCTGTGTAATAACAAGGTACTCGATCACAATATATAATATATATGTACTGACAATATATAATATATATATATATATATATATATATATATATATATATATATATATATATATATATATATATATATATATATATATATATATATATATATATATAGCAATAGAAATAGACCTTGAAGTTGAATTTGAAACATAGGATCGAATAAAACAGATTATTTTTGGACTGAAATATATGAACGAATAAAACAGAACAATATTTTTGGAAGAAATTAAAACAAAGCTGATGAACAACAGATCAACAAAAATAACTAGTCGTGAATAAATGAAGAAAAAACGTTAGTAGTACAGCTAAAAGGAGAAATACGAGAAAAAAAGATACGATAACGTATGAGAAATGAATTAATAACAACACGGTGGAAAGATAAGGAGAATTTGGAAGGCAATCAGCAAAATGTAAAGATTAAGAAAGCAAACACAAGAGAGAGAGAGAGAGAGAGAGAGAGAGAGAGAGAGAGAGAGAGAGAGAGAGAGAGAGACGTTTTCGTTAGTGTCGTGATAATGGAGAGAGAGAGAGAGAGAGAGAGAGAGAGAGAGAGAGAGAGAGAGAGAGAGAGAGAGAGAGAGAGCAATAAAGCAATCCCTGGGAAAAACTCGACAAAAAATAATGATAAACCCACCCAAATAATAAAATGAAATAATCTCCTTACCACAAGCCTGACTCACGCAGGAAAGAAATAAAAGAAAAATAACATGAAAAAGGACCCACGAACAAACGCCGAGTGAATGAGAACGAGAACGTGTATATAAAGTTTTATCAGTGAATTACATCTGTGTTTTCGGTCTGTGGAGACAGTCGACGCTGCTTGCGAAAAGGGAATTGGAGATGGACAAATTTTTAAGAAAACATCGCCGAGAGAATTGGATGGGAAATGCATGAATGTGATATGGAAATGGGACACATCGAAACACAAGGATGTGACTGAGAATTTTAATTACCGTGTTGTACGCACACACAGACAGTATATAATATATATATATATATATATATATATATATATATATATATATATATATATATATATATATATATATATATATACATATATATATATATATATATATATATATATATATATATATATATATATATATATATATATATATATATATATTTATATATATATATATATATATATATATATATATATATATATATATATATATATATATATATATATATATATATATATATATATATATATATATATATATATATATATATATATATATATATATATATATATATATATATATATAAATATATATATATATATACTCTTTATATCAATAAAGTCGACTCTTTCCGTCAATAAAGTCTACCTTGTAGCCAGAGTCCCTTTCCCTCACCATAACACGTCAAGAAATATGTTGCCAGTACATTACGTACGCAGGACGAATACCTAAGCATCTTATTTAAACAATTTCTCCCTATATTATTTATGTTGTACGCAGGCCTACGATATTGATATCCAGCCGCTTAGGCCTAAAAAAAAAGGCACTGCCTACCTCAAATGGATTCTTATTTATGCCCGCGTATGGTTTAGTAGGCAGGTAATAAATGCCATATTGCGTGTTGTTTTTCGTGCTGAGAACATATTTTACTTGTACACAGAATATCCGAGTAATACAATTCTGAATATACGTGTCTCTGCATTTTTCTAGTCTGAAAATAAAACTATTGTGCCGGCTTTGTCTGTCCGTCCACACTTTCTGTCCGCCCTCAGATCTTAAACACTACTGAGGCTAGAGGGCTGCAAATTGTTTTGATGATCATCCACCCTCCAATCATCAAACATACCAAATTGCAGCCCTCTAGCTCAGTAGTTTTTATTTTATTGAAGGTTAAAATTAGCCATAATCGTGCATCTGGCAACGATATAGGCCAGGCCACCATCGGGTCGTGGTTAAAAGTTTCATGGGCCGCGGCTCATACACCATTATACGGAAACCACCGAAAGATAGATCTATTTTCGGTGGCCTTTATTATACGCTGTAGCGGCTGTACGGAAAACTCGATTGCCCACTCGGCGTATTTTTTACTTGTTTTCCTTCAGAGGGACGGCTCTGCCATTAACATTTTCCCATAGTTGCTATGCATCAACTAAACTGTGTTTAGGACCCCTAACTAACTAGTAAGACTGAAAGTATGATGTTATGAATGAACACAGCACTATCATCTTAACTGGAATTGGAACATAAAATTTAGGCCAAATACTAAAAGCTGGGACCTATGAGGTCAATCAGCACTGAATGAGAAACTAAGCGTAAACAGGTTTGAAAGGTGTAACAGGAGGAAAACCTCGCAGTTGCAATTATTAGGAGAGGGTGGAAAGTAAAATGGAATTAAGAGAATATGAACGGGGGCTCAGTAATAGGAATGGAAGGGGCTGCAACTAGGGGCCGAAGGGACGCTGCAAAGAACCTCAAGTAATGCCTACAGTCCACCGCGTGAGGTGCACTGACGGCACTTCCCCCCAATGGGTATTGTCATTTCAAA
Organism: Macrobrachium rosenbergii; assembly: GCF_040412425.1. Classification (NCBI taxonomy): domain Eukaryota; kingdom Metazoa; phylum Arthropoda; class Malacostraca; order Decapoda; family Palaemonidae; genus Macrobrachium; species Macrobrachium rosenbergii. Next base: position 13,535,722 of record NC_089746.1, on the reverse strand, counting down.
ATCTTATTTTAGTTAGTAATATTATGACGTTACCTGCCCAAGCTAGGCTGTCATTCTTCCCATAAGCCAGGTTGTAATTCTTCCCATGAGCTAGGCCGTAATTCTTTCCATAAGCTAGGCTGTAATTCTTCCCATAAGCTAGGCTATAATTCTTCCCATAAGCTAGGTTGTAATTCTTCCCATAAGCCAGGTTGTAATTCTTCCCATAAGCTAGGCCGTAATTCTTTCCATAAGCTAGTTCGCAATTCTTTCCATAAGCTAGCTCATAATTCTTTCCATAGGCTAGGTTGTAATTCTTCCCATAAGCCAGGTTGTAATTCCTTCCACTGAAGTTATGATGAAGACATTTTTGCTATTATACATAAACTGACACTTGCTATTTCCCTTTAACAGCTCATTTTCCCAAATATACTGTAATGCCAGCAAGTCTAACCAATTCCAAATCTAATCTTGTCAGTCTATCTGACTAACACCCAACAATGTCAAAAAATATCTTGCCTTTGCAATTGCCTGATAGTTCTATTGAATTACTCAGTTACTTCGTTCACAGTGCCTATCATTTCAATAACCTTCCTACCACAGTCCTCGTTAATTTGAAGAAGGCATCAATAAGGACTTCTGAGCTTCATAATTTTTTCACTCAGAGCCAGTCATTATTATTATATTTTCCTCTCTGCTCCAACCTTTACTATTTTTTACTGTGTATCCATTCACAGTCTGCTTTGTTCCATGTTAACTGTCAAATTACAGCCTGTCATTTCTTGATTTCACGTCCGTCTTCAAAATTATATATTACCTTTCAAGGTCTTGGACAATTTGACTATATTTTATTCTTCATTAACACTGTTAACATTAATTACTGTAATTCTTCTACAAAAGATATTCAAATTTAACACCAAGCACCTAATCTATATTCTTCACTTCTCTTAATATTCTTTCCCTCGAGACCAAAGAATATTAAGTAGGTCTGGTCAGCCTAACGAATAATAAGTATGATGATAAGAACAGTGTGCCCCCAAATAATTCAT
>NC_089746.1:13522194-13529694 GCF_040412425.1 Macrobrachium rosenbergii | reverse complement strand
CCCCTTACTTGTCATCGTCCTTAATTGAAGATGTACTCTCTCTCACTCTCTCACTGGCAAGTTCCATCATGAGCTTCTTCGAATTTTCTTTAACAATCGCCATTAAATCATGAGCCAATATGCAGTTTAAATTGTAAACAGACCTACTTTACGGCTAACTAAACTCATAACACTTGCATGGCAATTTCACATAAAGCCCCAACTGCTAATTACCTCTAAGAGGTAATTAGAATGTAAATAAATCTGACTCGTGTGTACCAACTACAGTGAGCTCGGCAAAAAATTGCTTAGTCGTCTCCAATGGACGCATAAACTGTGTATTATCGCTCTACTTTTTATTAACTACAAATTCCTGATAACGATTCTCTAAGTTGACTGTATTAAGTGGTGACGATGACGCCGCGCATGACACTCCTAAGTAAGACTTGAATTTTTTTAATACCCGCTATGACAAAAGTCAACATGCACCTACAGTATATATACCTATAAACCGTTTGTTTAACCGCCCTCTCTCTCTCTCTCTCTCTCTCCTCTCTCTCTCTCTCTCTCTCTCTCTCTCAATCTCTCTCTCTCTCTCTCTCTCTCTCTCTCGATCTGAGCTTACAATTATACGTAAGTCAATCCTCTTCCTGCAAACTCAGCACTCTTATATTAAGCACTTCTGAACCACAGAAAGGTGGGTGATTCAAGGATTTAAAAAATTAAGGATTTAAAAAATTAAGAAATGAGCGACGAGCACACGAGGGACTATCCTAGACGGAGGCCGAGTGGGTTAGTTTTAATTACAACGGCTTAAAAATTACCTCGGGCGTAAAACTCTTAACTGTATCTAATTAGGTCCCCCACAAAATCCGACGAGATTACGGCAGCGGGAAAATTTTCTTTTCCTACACAGCAACGGGAGCACAGCAGTTCTACTGTGCAGCAATTTGCAGGATGGCTGTTCTCCCTTCCCTCTCAGCACTCCGCTAAACTGGGGTTACGGTTGTAATTAGCCTAACCTGGCGCCAGAACCCATATTGGTTAATCCTGGCTTAAACCCGCAGGCTTCAATAAACAGTATTAAAGTATAATGATTATCCAAAAAGGTTGCATAATAACGGCTGGAATTAACCATTTATACGCATCAATTGGGATTAATTGAACGGTTTCACAAAGCTCAAGGATTTTGGTACTGATAAATGAATATATAGGTTAATTTCGCACGGCGTAATCTGGTGGTAGTTAATGACCTGCAATGATGCTGTAACTATTCAATATTTCATTAATGGAATAACTGTTTATGATTAACCATCTTCTATTTATAAACATTAGGAATTAATGACCATCACTCAGAGTAAAGGCAAATGCTTCAGCAAGGTTTTACGCCTATCAAATCTATAGGTAATAAGGTCTTTCTGTTAGTTTTCATCAGACACTAAATCTTCCTATTTATTTTAAAAGGAGGTAATTTTCTATTCAAGTTGATTTTGCAATGTTTTTTTTCGCCGAGTGTCGCTATGATCTAGAGAAAAACAGGTACTTAAAATGTTATGGGATCAGATTTAAAATTCCTTGGAGTGCCGAATACGAGAGAGATAACATGAGATCTAAAGTCTACTGTACAGGAAATTACACCAGCGTGCTCGTGGTTAAGACAAAAAGCGTCGTCATAATTAGGCTAACCAAATTAGATTGAACAGAAAGGACTACAGGTAGGCACAAATGGGCAACGTTAATGCTGTAGCTCTATGGAAAATTTACTTTTTGTTGCCTATGAAAACAAGTACAAAACGCGCTGAAGTTTCTTCGGCGCAATCGAGCTTTCTGTACAGCCGCTACAGTGTATAATCAAAACACCAAAAATAGATCTATCTTTCGGTGGTCTCGGTATGCTGGATGTGCCGCGGCCCATGAACCTCTAACCACGGCCCGGTGGTGACCTATCCTATATTGTTGCCGGATGAACGATAATGCCTAAATCTAACCTTAAAAAAAATAAAAAACTACCGAGGCTAGAGGGCTGCAATTTGGCATGTTTGATGATTGAATGGTGGATGATTAACATATCAATTTGCAGCCCTCTAGACTCAGTAGTTTTTAAGGTTTGAATGCGGACGGACAGACAAAGCCGGCATAATAGTTTTCTTTTACAGAAAACTAAAATGACTTTCATTTTCTTCATTTATAAAATTAACGAATGAATAAAACCAACTCCCTAAGCTTTTTCATTTCCGTTTACAGCATACTCCCAACATTCTCAAGTAGCCTACACTAATTCAGAAGTGGCCTGCCACCTGCCAGAAATATTTACATCATAACAAGACACATTTTTAACGTGTAACAATTTGCATTTACCAAGAAACCTATTTTTTTCCCTGCCATTTCCAATTTGGTTAATTACTGAGACTAAAGAAATTGAAATTAAAATAAATTTTTTTCTCTTAATTACAGTACCAGATTTCTCATTAATTATTGCATTCTTGTTTACAAATTTCATGTTGCTTTTTTTTGTCGCCTATAGGGAGCACTGGGTCCATTGCAATTCTCATTATTTGTTGAACTTCAGTTAAAATGCAACAGTACAGCAATTATAACTTTGCGAAAGTCATTCGTAACCGTTTGAATATTCCATGGTGAAATAAAATCACTATTATGTGTTTATAATATACGGCAAACATGTCTGAATTCAAGACTAAATGACTGGGAACTTTCGACGATCTACCCAATTAGCTGCTGTCTTCAACCCAAAAAACAGGAGATGGGTGTGTCTGTGATATTATTTATCCAATAATAATAATAATAATAATAATAATAAATAATAATAATAATAATAATAATAATATATGTTATCAGCCACAAAATATAGCTGGGATACGATATCTTCGGATACTTTAATTTTTTTTTAAATAGTGTCCAGGGACACTGACTAAAAACCAAATGGAAGCCTTTGACCATTTTTAACACGGAGGTCTCATATTTTACATTAATTTACAGCACATTGTCCTTATTTTCGTTTAATGTAGATCCTTCTTGTGAATTTTGTTTTTATACAAATTAGTTACTTTCCAGTTTAGCTTTAATTAATCGCCAAATAAAATTTGGTAAATGGAAATAAATATTTTGGACTGGAAAGTTGTAAGAATAAATCTTCATACACCTCACAGACTGAAAAACCACAGGTCAATACACAATGACCTAGCGTAACCTAACCTGGCCTAACCTAACCTTTTGCAGTTAACAGTGCACTTAGCCGAAGCTATCCCATACGTAACCAATCATTATTTTATACTGTTAAGAACTGGGATTTTTGGATAGGGAATATTACGAAAAGCAAAAGGTCAACAAAAACAACTGGCCTACCCTTGCCTAACCTTACCTCAATTTTTGCAGTTGGCAGTGTGCATGAATTATCACAGAATATTGTAAAATGCCCTCTATAGTCAAGAGAAAACTGGCCTAGCCTTGCCTAACCTAACATCAAATTTCGCCTTTGACTGTATGCTGTACTTATTATCATAGAAGTACCCAAACATTGTTGGACAATGCAAGGAACAAACTTTTGATTGGGAATATTGTGAAAATATGATCACTGGCTAAAAAAAAAAAAAACACACACACACACAAAGGTCATTTGAAAGCTGGCTATGCCCAGTCTAGCTTAACCAAACCGTACCTCTTACAGTTGTAGTGTCCAAAAGTAACTTAACTGGACACTGTTAGGAACTTTGACTTATGGATTGGGACTATTACAAACCTATGTATAGAGGAACTGGAAAAACCTGTGTATGGAAGCCTAGTCTTGCCTATCCTAACACACTCCAGTAGGTGAAGCAGTTTAGTCCATTTATCTAATGTCTGGAAGCTGTTGAAAAATAAGAGCTTTGGCTTAACTATATTGTTAAAGTATACCCTTTTTACCCGAGAGAGATGCTGCCTACCTGTCCATGAAATACGCAAAGTAAACAAACCTATCAAGAGATATGGGTAATACGAGTTCGGGCCTTTTCGGTCGTAGGTCATTTAGGCCTTAAGCACGTTTACGTGCAAAATGGGCGCCGTGTTTAGTACCAGGCCCCTTGGGGATGTACGTAAAACATAAAATAATGACGGTAAATACCATAAACATGACGTCTTACGCTGTTTTGGATGTTACGGCCTCAATGACTTACGGAAGAAAACACAAGGACCGAAGTACTTGATAGGATGTTTGGACCGGAAAAGAACTTTATACCAAAACAACAGTACATACAAAACCAGAATCAACGCACTACAACACACTAGGAACACAAACACAAAATGAACAGGTCCTTCTACTGAAACTTTACCTTAATCTGCCGATCGAAGTTCTCCGGTGGGGGTGGAATGGGAGGAGGCGGATTCGTCAGAGTGGCCAAGGTCATGGGTCGAGGAATGGAGGTGAAGGTGGAGGTCGCTGGGAAAGTCGAGGACGGCCTCAGAGTGGTCACTGGCCTCAGCGTTGGAGTCGCATACACTGGTACGTGGTCTGGGGTCAAAGGTCGACCTCGGGGTAATGTATTGTGAGGTGACGTCAGGGGGCTCTTCTGGATATCATCGTAGAGCAGGCAACTTCCTTCTTCGTAAGTGGGCGTAATGGTGCCACCTATCCCTACGCCCAGTCCCACGCCTTCCATCAGGCTCTTCATGTCCAGGGTATCTGGAGGCGGCCTACGGAAGACTCTAGGCGAGGAAGCCTTCCCTTGCCTCCTTCGAAGCCAAACGCCAGCCCACACCAGCACCAAAACGCCCACACCCACACTAAATCCAACGGCTACCCCACGTAAGTTCGGTGTTGGTGGGCGGTGTAAACAGCCCAGACGTCAGCCGGTGGTTCGGGAGGACGGCCGGCTGTGTGTTCCTCAGGAGACGTTGTTTGTCTCTTCTCCCAGTCGCCTAGTCTGCAGCCGCACGGCGCTGCAAACAAGCAAATAAGGATTATTATAAAAAAAAAAATACCGTTTTACAGATCAGAACTAAAGTGGCAACATGACTATGCAATTTTACAAAAAGAAAAATAAAGGAAAATGAGTTACATAGTTAAAAAAAAACCACACGGTTCAGCTTTCATTGAACTTTTATGCTGGGATGGTTCCGACTTTCCGCTGTCAACGGACAAAAAAAGCTGTTTGAAGACCCACTGACTACCGAGTATCATTTGAGAGAGAGAGAGAGAGAGAGAGAGAGAGAGAGAGAGAGAGAGAGAGAGAGAGAGAGAGAGATGGATTGTAACTGTATTCTCGCCGAGAAGTCAATCCTTTGCTATATATCTGGGCTGACCATATCCCTGAATTGTAAACGTTAAGACTGACATTCAAACATTTCGTCTCTCTCTCTCTCTCTCTCTCTCTCTCTCTCTCTCTCTCTCTCTCTCTTCAGCCAAAGTGGAATCGCCTACAGCAAGATTTCTAATACTACACACTTCCATAAATATAAAGTTATGTACTTTAAAGGGAAGTAGTCTAATTCAAGAGCCTGTAACCAAACAGGTTACGTAAATAAGAGTTTTGTGAAATGTTATTGAAAAAAATACTATCTTATTTGCTGGATGTTACAATTATCACCTATAGGTAAAGATGGTGAAGACAATATGTACGTTAGGCATATATACAGACAAATTCATAAACAAAATCAAATAAAAAATACAAAAGTTTATCACAAATCGATGACCAACATTCGCTTCGTACTAAATAAAAGCAAAAACGGACACATAACAGAATCAATTCGACGCTTTAATTCCGAGCAACACTTTTGTATCACCGGAATTTACTAAATCCAATTTCATTCGAAATTGCCAACAAGTTATCAGTAATGTAGAGAGAGTCCATTATGCCTGAAATATTCCAACAACTTCCAGCGTGACACGGCGGGAAATTCGTGACCTGAAAATAGAGTAATTCAACCGCCCGGCCAGCAGAGCGCTTTTGTTATTACCAGAAATTTGAATTATGACGAGTTTAAACTTCGAGTGAGAAAGAAAAATGAAGTGGGGGGGGGGGAATAGAGGTGGAATGTTCGAGCATAATACAACGATGTTTTTGACGAATTAGGAATGAGTTAAGTCTGAATGCATTTAACTTGTTAATTAGGTGTCTGTGAGAGCCATGTAAAGTTGGTTGGTTTTATGCTATTTGTTTGCAAGCATGGGACCTCATGTGGTCCAGTATGAAAAGGAATATGAGGCTAGTGAGGACCTCTACACTCTGTTCTACCAACATAGACCCATGTAAAGAAACTTGTTGTATCATACTGGCTTTGTTCCAGCATGGGCTCGTCCCTCTTTGTGCAGTCCATTACCTACGGATTACGGAGTTCTGGGAAACATAGGCCTACTGCCCATGACTGGGCTCCGATAGCGAATCCCTGGGTAAGCAGTTGGAGTAGATCAAGTAAGGTGAGTCAGTTAAGGTGGGGTTATATTGAGGTTAGTTTAGGTGAAGTAGTTTGGCCTGGAATATACGTTGGTTGTCTTCTCAATAACGAATACGCAATATTTATTTTCCTTTCAGTTGCTGCTTTTACATCGGCCCTAGAAAATGGAATCCTTTTAAATATTCCAGACTTTTGCAGTTGAGTGATGGCTGTCAACACCGGCTTCTCATTCGAAGAAAATACTATGTGACAATGGCAGTACAAGGGAATATCCTAACCTGGCCTAACCTAGGCGGATCTTTCTGCCTCCAACAAGGTAGGGTGGAAGGGGGCTTATCCACACGGACTCCTCATTTAATAAATTATTATTATTATTATTATTATTATTATTATTATTATTATTATTATTATTATTATTGTAGTAGCATGATTTGTACATTGCCTACACGACTTTGCGTCAGTAAGACTGCTAGACCCATATGCAATTTAGGCTCCTTGGTACTTAGGGTTTTGGTTTGTCAGATTAACAAAGTGACAAGTGGATCCTTAGATCAAGGTCGTAGATAGAAGGTTATCATCATCATCATCTTTGATTAAGCAAGCCTTGTGCTGGCACGGGCTCCTGCTCTACGGCAGCCAGAAAAAGAGTAATCAAATCTTACTGAAAAAATATGTTTACCGACGAAATTAGGTGACAAAAACCTTGGAACTATTAACTTTGTGATAGGGAAAATGAAATGAAAATCGTTATCTTTGATAAGCAAAAGTAGACCAATATTCTTACAGTATAGGCCTATGGGTATATATCCCAACTCTGGCGTTCTTGTCATACTCAAAACTGCTGTACAGCTGAGATAACTCACCCAAAGGCCTTACACAACGGCAGTTAAATGTGAATGATCCCAGCTCTAAATAATCGACAGGTTCAAATATTCAAGCAATCGAGGGAAGGGGTGATCTGGATAGCCGAAGCAGATGCACCTTTAATGCTCGGAACGACACACACTCTCTCACCTTGAATTCTCTCTCTCTCTCTCTCTTAATCGCCTTACTTTGTAGACTAATAACGTATCATACTCAAAGGAGTAGTCTATTGAAGGATGGTGCTTAGTGAATAACTAATTAGCAAAT
>NC_089746.1:13414694-13512194 GCF_040412425.1 Macrobrachium rosenbergii | reverse complement strand
TCTCCTGATTATGTATCGATACGTGTTTTTCCAAGATATCGATTCTACATATGGTTCTCCTTGGCTATTACATTCTTCTATACTGATACCAAATTCTCTTATACTGATACCAAAGTCTCTCACACTGATACCAAACTCTTATACTGATACCATATTCTCCCGATTTTGTATTATACATATTCTTCCCAGATATCGATTCTACATACAGGTCTCCTTTGCTGTTAAATCCCGTGACACTGATACCAAATTCTCATAACAAAATTGATTCAATACTATGATGCAATTTAACCCTCTCTCTCTCTCTCTCTCTCTCTCTCTCTCTCTCTCTCTCTCTCTCTCTCTCTCTCTCATTACCACGGCAAGGTACCAAAGAAAGAACAGTTAAAATGGAAGAGCAATTTCACAGACAAATGCCATCACTTCACAACACTACGCGCATGCGCGAATGTACGAATAATATAGATATAGAAAAGAAACAGCAATTTTTTGGCGGCCATTCAATCTGTAGCAGCATTCACCGTTGTAATTTATCGAACAATTCTTTCCAACAGCGGCGCGCGTAATAGCATTATTAAGCATCATCAGCTTCCCCGTCAATAAAATATGAAATTATTAGACCGGCGACGTGAAAAATGTTAAGCCGATTTCGCTATTATTGCGAGCGAAGCGAAAACATTTTTCCAAAGTAAATCAATCAAACGTCACGGAGTCTTCAACCCACGGGGGAATGATTGACACTTTTAGGGAATATAATTCCCCGTCAAAATTGTTCTCCCGCAAAAACCTCACGAACAGAGTGTCAAATTTACGGCACAAATCATTCGCTGATGCGTTTCTAATTATCATTTCTGATTGACTTTTGCCTGTATTGATGATTTAGTGAATTTTCAGAAAAAGTTTTTTTTATTTGGCTACAGGATTTTTATGTCTTGAATGTTTTTACACTTTGCGCTTTGTATATTGCAAATGCTCATGGATATATATATATATATATATATATATATATATATATATATATATATATATATATATATATATATATATATATATATATATATAAATATAAACAACCACACATTAATATATACATATATAAATACAATATATATATATATATATATATATATATATATATATATATATATATATATATATATATATCTATTATACACTGCAAGAACAGGTAAAATTACGATGGAAATGCCCCTGAGAATAACTCAATAAATAAAATGTAATTTCATTTTATAAATATATACATATACATGTGTGTGTGTGCGCGTCCGCGTGTGTGTATTTGTGAATTTGAATGTGCTTGATTACCGTGGGCAGAACAACCAATTAACTTTATCACCAATAAGAAAATTTTCATTATACAAGACGAATCAACAGGTCAATGGCACAAACACTCATTCAAAAAAATCAATTCAAAAAAAAAAAAAACAATTTTCTCTAAAACTGACTCCGCGTCCCTTGAAGACGACAGCACAGGACAGACAAGAAATTAAATGTTCCTTTGGGTCCCGTTACAACAGTATCAAGTAACGGACCCCTCTCAGTTTCACAAGTAAATTAAAAGCGTTTTCTAGCTTCTTTAATAACAGTGTAAGGTAACTACCCGTCTTGATAATTAGAGAAATTACATGTATGCCTCTGAATCCTATTATTTGAGTGTCAGTTAAACCAAACTTATTAATTTTACAGGAAATTACATATGGGATTTTAAGATTCATGTTGTTGCACTGTCTACAACCTTGTTCCGTTAACATGGCGTGTAGTTACCACTTATCTATTTCTACAAGAAATTGTGTGCGTTTTTTATCGTATTATTTTCCTTGAATCTTCTTTTTCTTTGAATCTTATTATTTTCTTTGATCTTATTTTTTTGAATCTTATTATTTTCTTTAAACCACTCATCTTATTTCTACAAGAAATTGTAAGTGTTTTTTTTATCCTTTGTTTTCTTTGAAACCTCTTATTTTCTTGGAATCCATGAATTTTTTTAATCTTAATTTCTAGGATCAACATTATTTTTATCTTATTTTCTTTGAATCTTACTATTTTCTCCGAGTCTTATTATTTTCTTTGAACCCAATAATTTTTTTTGAATCCTATAATTTTCTTTGAATCCTATAATTTTCCTTGAATACTATTATTAGAGCATTGAAAAACCACCTGTCATTAATTTCACAGGAAATTAAATATGCATTTCTCTGAATCCAGCTATTTTTTAGTGTCTAAAAACCATTCTATGTTGATATTGCAAGACAATAAATATATGTCCTGTGAAACCTAACAACAGGGTTCTATAACCACCAATTATTAATTCCACAAGTAATTAAAAGCATATCTCTGAACTCTGTAAATAAAGCTCTCTGAATTCTGTAAATAAACCTCTCTGAATTCTGTAAAAAGTTCTCAGATTTCTGAAGTAACATTCTCCGAATTCAGTAATAACGCTCTCTGAATTCTGTAAAAAGTTCTCTGAATTCTGTAATAACCTTCTCTGAATTCTGTAATAAAGTTCTCTGAATTCTGTAATAATACTCTCTGAATTCTGTAGTAAAGTTCTCTGAATTCTGTAATAACGCTCTCTGAATTCTGTAGTGAAGTTCTCTGAATTCTGTAATAAAGTTCGCTGAATTCTGTAACAACAACGCTCTGCAAACAGGCCGTTATTATTAATAATTCAAGCATCTGACATACTAAGGAGGCCCTCTCTCCTTTCCTGGAAAGCTGCCAATTACCACTAATTCGTCGTGTCTCTTTTGAGCATAAACAAAGCCATTTCCCCTTCGGAGGAGATGTGAAGGTCTCAAAGAGAGCAGGGTCAATGTCATTATCTCCTCTTGGGACGCTCCCCCCCCCACGCCCCCACAACAGGTGATGCAGAGTTCTGACTGTCAAGTTCTGTTTCTCAAGGATCTTGATGGGACATTGTGATGCAGCCTTCAGGTTTGGGACATTTCGTTTACAGTGTATGAGGACTGACTGTATATATATATATATATATATATATATATATATATATATATATATATATATATATATATATATATGTGTGTGTGTGTGTGTGTGTGTGTGTGTGTAACAGGTCCTCATTTAAACAGGATGGTATGTAGCTAAAGGAGGATTTATTCACTAAAGTTACAAGCTTTCAAGGACTAAGCTGTCCCATCATCCAGTAGGCTTCCTAGACAGCTTGGAAAAGTGAGTAAAATCTCCATCAGATACAGTCCTATTTAAACGATGTCTTGTTATATGTGTATATATATACACACACACACACACATATATATATATATATATATATATATATATATATATATATATATATATATATATATATATATATATATATATATATATATATATATATATATGTGTGTGTGTGTGTGTGTGTGTGTAATTGCTGTGATTGACAAATGGAATTATATTCATAATAAAATTAACTGATAGTAAAGGGCTTTGCTCTGTTTATATCTTAGAGAAATAAGGCTTCTTGCCTGTGTCTGAGAGAGAGAAAGAGAGAGAAATTCAACTTCCCTTTACTATGCAAGTTTAATAAAAAGCATTAAAGCCGGACATATTTCAAACTCACTTTTAATCTTCCCGAGAAGAGAAAAAAAATCTAAAAAACAAAACAAAAAAGTAATATCTCGCACGACAATTATGAGGCTCATACCATGAAACTAAAATGTCTTTCAGAGGTGTGTCTCAAAAAGATGTTTTTCTCTCGAAGAAAGACGTACAAATTTTAGCGCAACTCACAGTTTTCCTCGACTGCATTAATATGCATACAAATGAAGCCACCAGAGTCTTGCAAAGTGAGTGACGCAATCATGAGGAAAAAATTATTCTGTCTAACGATGAAAATTTCCGCATAGCGAATAATGATCTTTCGTACTTTCTCAAGTTTTATTCTGGCTCGTTTGCATAATGGCGAGCACTTTAAATAAGAGGTGTAGTGTCAACGGGAGTGGGTGTTTACTTAAGTTGCAGCCTGCTGTTTTCGCATTGACTGAAGAAGAGGAAATGTGGTATTTTTCAGGTGCACACGTACAGTTGTTTAAACTTTTCCAGTCCATCGTATGAATTGCAAAAAATGAGAATTACAAAAGAATTTTGATAATCATCCCCGTTTTCTATGAAAGCTACCTGATTTATAAGCACTCTCTTGTGGTATCTCTCAATCACACCTTCCAGTTTGAGAATATTCCTTCCGAGAAAATTTGCCGACCATTCGCTCCACGAAAGCATCGAATTTTCGTTTGTTTTTATCGTAAAAATTCAAGGCTGCAAATTACCACTGAAAACTCGGCTTAAACGTAGCTCCTTTTTCAATGGCTCGTTAGGGACGAAAATTATTCTTGCCTCATTAACATGAACAAATACTTTTTGCAATTACCGTATCTTCAAAGCGAGGGCGTGCGTCAGGGAGAAGGGTTGTTTTCGTAAAGGAAAGAAAATGAATCCAAAAAGAACTTTGTAGGAGGGACGCTTTAGATCAAGTATTCTTCATTTAATAATGGCATTATCATATAGTAGGCTCTTCTTTTGGACGAGTCGGTAGAGCTCTCGGCTAGCACTCTGCTAGGCCCGAGTTCGAGTCTCCGGCCGGCCAATGAAGAATTAGTGGAATTTATTTCTGGTGATAGAAATTCATTTCTCGGTATAGTGTGGTTCGGATTCCACAATAAGCTGTAGGTGCCGTTACTTGGTTCTTAGCCACGTAAAATAAGTCTAATCCTTCAGGCCAGCCCTAGGAGAGCTGTTAATCAGCTCAGTGGTCTGGTTAAACTAAGGCATACTTAACTTATTATCATATAGTATAGAATGGAATATACGTACAGGATGGGGGAATTGAGCCTATAAAAAGGTTTGAAAGGCGTAACAGGCGGAAAACCTCGCAGTTGTCGCACTACCAAACAACTGTTAGAAGAGGGTGGAAGGTAAGATGGAAGAAAGAATATGAATGGAGGTACAGTAAAAGGAATGAACGGGGTTGCAGCTAAAGGCCGAAGGGACGCTAAAAAGAACCTTAATTAATGCCCACACAGCACCGCGCGTGAGGTGCAATGACGGCACTACCCCACTACGGAGACATTATCATATACATTTTAGTTCTCTATACAGACGATGGGCGGTATATGGATTAAAATCATAATAACTTAGGTTTTCTTCAAGAAATTACTTTCCATTGGGTCTATATTTCGATATTACAAATCCACGCTTGGGTCACGTACAGCTCCTGTATAAATCAAGCAATTTTATCCTTTATGTATAAATTAAACGCACAGATCATCAAAGTCCAGATTTTCCAACCTTGTGACATTACCTTCGGTAGATTTTACCGAGTAGAATAATAAAACGAGGCTTTGATTGACGAGAGCAAAAGGAAAATATCCCTTTGACATTTACAGTCTGTCATTAATTATTCGCATCAGTACTTACGATGTATTTCATTCCGTGATATAACACTTAATTCCCTCCCACCGTTTTCTCTTAAATGTCATCGGCTTCGCTTTATAGCGTCACCACCAACCGCTTAGATCTCATTTTTAGTTTTCTGTAAAAGAAAACTATTGTGTCGGCTTTGTTGTCCGTCCGCACTTTTTTCTGTCCGCCCTCAGATCTTAAAAAAAAAAAACTACTTTAGGCTAGAAGTCTGCATATTGGTATGTTGATCGTCCACCCTCCAATCATCAAACATACCAAATTGCAGCCCTCTAGCCCTACTAGTTTTGATTTGATTCAAGGTTAAAGTTAGCCATAATCGTGCTTCTGCCTACGATATAGGATAGACCACCACCGGGCCGTGGTTAAAGTTTCATAGGCCGCGGCTCATACATCATTATAACGAGACCACCGAAAGACAGATCTATTTTCGGTGGCCTTGATTATACGCTGAAGCGGCTGTACTCGATTGCGCCGAGGAAACTTCGGCGCGTTTTTTAGTTGTTTATTACCTGTGACAACACAGACTCGTTTCTGTTCACTTTAATACGAATAAATCATGCTACATTCAAGTCTACGCTAAGGCATTTCCCCTTTCCATCCTAGTCTTGATTTCCGACGAGCCAGTTCCTCATTTTGGCTCAGATTTTACGAATGTGATTCTTGCATGCATTAAGTTCCTTCAAAATAAACTCCGGAACAAGACAAATCCAAGTTCATCTGACGTGTAATGAATTTAATATCAATGATTTTACGGAATCGTTGAAGAGAAGTTAAAAAAAATGTACTTACGACAGGCAAGTTAATAATTTTATGTATTCACATGAGACTGCAATCAAAATCATACATCATTGATATGTATTCATATGAGACTGCAATCAAAATCATACATCATTGATTACAATCATAAATAACGTAAAACCAAGCTGGAATATTAGTGCTATACTAAATATATATACTCCATAAGCTTCGTGACCCCAAATAATGATTTATTCGTAAAACTAGTCGCATAAAGGTCATCTTTTCAAAAATATATGATGAATAAACCTCCTCCCATCAGTTAAACATTTCCTCTTACCAAATAAGCCGATTAAGATATGCTCGTGGGAAATATACCAAAACAAAACAGCTCGATTCCCTGACGTCAGCATCAAGCTCTGGGTTATTTCAAGTGAACTTGAGTTAGTTGTATAAACAGGTGTAACGACAATGAAAAACTGGATTATTCGCTGCAACTTACGAGAATAACTTAAAGAGGCTTGCCGCAGAACTAAAACCATTCATTCATTTATTCACGGCATCTTACTCCATGGTTCATAGACCTGAGTCTTACTTTCGTGACTGGTCTGTTTACTGTGAAACAAAACTGGGTATCTACTGAAGCACTGAAACCTACTTCTGTAACCTGAATAAGTTTAAAGAAAATAAGAGCTTAATACATAATAAAACAACGTATCCAACGAAGTTTAGCTGTTTAACTTTAGTATGTTAAACGAAGATCAAGAGTCTGCATTCAGTACGGTGTACAAGCTTGGCTTCAAGAGCTTAAAACAGAGTAATAAAACAAGACATCCAGTGAAATTTAACTGTGTAACCTGAATAATTTCAACCATAAAACAAAAGTCTGCATTCAGTGCAGTGTGCAAGAGTATCCTTAAGATGCTCAACGCGGAGCAAACCTAAAGTTTTCGCCGGACTTACCAGTGTAGTTGCAACCGAAGAGCTCCAGCCTCAGACACACCACCCTGGGGTGAGTGCTGAATGGCTCCACTCTCACTCTGGAGGCCAAGAGAGGTCGAACCAAGCTGTTCTTGACCTCAGTGTAGGTGTCGCTGTTGCCGACCAAGAGACTCTGCAAAGAGGATGATATCAATCGTTAATATATAGGATTCATAGGTATAGCAAGTTTTCTGTTCATATTTTTATGTGGTAAATTTTTATCATTATCATTGTTTAGAAGATGAACCCTACTCAGATGGAACAAGCCCACAGGGGCCATTGACTTGAAAATCAAGCTTCCAAAGAATATTATATTATTATTATTATTATTATTATTATTATTATTATTATTATTATTCAGAAGATGAATCCTACTCATATGGAACAAGCCCACATTCCAAAGAATATTATGGTGTTCATTAGGGGAGGTAAAAGGAAAATACAGAAAGAAGAGATCTCACTTATTAAATAGGAAAAAGTAAATCAGTAAATTAACGTACAGATCAAAAATATATTAAAATGAAACTGCGATTTCCTCTAACTGTTTGCAATGAGTTTGATGAAATCTTATGAGGTTTTAAGAGCTTCGGTTCCCAACAGACTCGCCTAAAACACTTATTCGAATACTGTACCATGATTACTAAAGTCTTTTTAAATTACTGGTTCCTACGTTGAAGTGATTAGTGAAGTCATCATTTACAAAATTTCAACAGCATTATTTCTAGTTTATCATATCAATTACTTTTCAGATTTACTTAAAACTTTACACGAAAAACTACGTCCACAACATTCAAACATGATTAACGTCGGCTTGAACCAACCCACAGAAACAAAGTCAGTCTGCTGAACAAATTGTGAATAATATAATCTGGCCTGTGAGTCCTTTTTCAAACGTCCCAAATTTTAATATGACGAATTTACCACCACATCTGTTTAGATGAATATATGGTTTAATCTTTCAAAACAAACTTGAACCTCTGACCGTCACCATATTCTAATCATTCGTTGGTAGACAGCGTATAGAATGAGTGAAGGCAGAGAGAGAGAGAGAGAGAGAGAGAGAGAGAGTATTATTCCTAAAATGGATAATACCAGTGAACTGCGCACCTCAATGGGAAAGACACCGACCAACCCTTCCTCCGTTCTTTATTTTCTCGTTCTGTTCTCGAATCCCTCTTTCATCATTCCCTCGCTCCTCTCTCTCTCTCTCTCTCTCTCTCTCTCTCTCTCTCTCTCTCTCCTCCTCTTTTCTGACACCGTCCTAATATTGACAAGACAAATATGTTCCGTATGTATATTACTTGCTAGAATAACACTCACAACTGTTGTTTGATTCTCCTGAAGACAAATCCAATATCGTTTCTCTTAAAAGTAAACACACCGCTGCGACGGTAAGTTTACAGAACAGGAAAGGAACATAAGAATTAGGAAGCTTTTTTTAAGTAGTTTCAACTCTTATTGAATAAATATCATTATTTCCATTTTTCTTTCTTCGTTGGCGCATGGGAATTCTACGCTGTGAAAGACTGTAAGACATGTTAAAAACATTTTTGGCTCTTTAATAATAATTTAAAAGCCCCTCACCTGTTTTGGACTTTCTTCCGCATGCATCAGCTACCGCACTTTACTTCTATAAAGTAGAATATGCTCAACAATAAATGTCTTTATATATATTTCCACCTCGGTATCCATGGCCTATTCAGTGTCTTCTAAATCTATTATACAGCCGTGTGTATATAAAAGAGCTGCAATACTCTAGAGATTAAAATAAAAATAAAACAAAATTTCCGTTTCCTCCTAAGTAACTTAACTCAGGAATCTAGCAAATATTCATTACGCTCCTTTAAGGAATCAGATTTTGAACAACGAGGCTAATATGGAAATTAAAGCAGCCTTTTACATGAGTTTTCAATGTACGTCTGCTCTTGAATTTCTTTCTCCCAAAAGCCTAGTAAGAATTTTCTTTACTAATTTGCCTACAAATGATCTTGATACCATAAATTCTTAAGCAATTTCCAAAGTGAAAACTTATCTACAATAAAATAAAAACTCCCTCAAACATGAAATTTCTTTTCAATAAACGTATATATCCACTATTTCAGATAACTACACGAATTCATCCACGTGATATCAAACAGTGGCGCACACCGGATTACGAAAGCGACTGAAATGTAACGAAGACTAGAAAATGGCAAGGAGAAGGACATACAAATCCCAACCAGCCGTCCATAACTCAACTAGTTTTGCCCTGCCATCATAACTTCCGCCCATGAAAAAGACAAATGGAGAATAACAAAACGAAACACAACCGCCGCCGTTCTGTGCTGCCGAATAAAACAAGCCCGTAAGAAAGTCCGGCGTTCCCAAAGGGAAAGAGTCCCACGGTGTTCCCTCGTCCAAGGCATCCTGGCTAGGACTGGCCATTTCCGATACTTTATTTTTCATCCTTTTTTTTTTAATTTTCATTTTCAAAACACCGGCATTTAAAAGCTGGACTTTAGGTCCGAGTAAAAGGGGATGGGACAACTTAAAAAAAAAAAAAGGAAACATGTCCAATGTAAGGAAATAGGTTTACGTTCGAAGCAACGAAAAGGACATCCAACCAAGTTTGCAGATCAATTGAAGGCGCGTTCCCCTTTTGCTGTAAGCTTGCAATAAGCTTTTAAAAATAAAAAACGTGCATGTAAACAAGGGAACGTCCAGTTACGGAAAAGGCGTCTTTCGAACACAAACAGGGTAGGAATATTAAGCAAGTAAATACGAAAGATAAAGAAATGTTTGAGAGAATTCGAGCAAAACGAGATCCCCCTCGAAGAGAGAGGCAAATATGCATTCTGTAGACAGGAATTTCATCAAATAACAGGCGTGTGTCGTTAAATAATTCTAAAGTAATTTAAAATATTCATAATTCTAAAGTAATTTAAAATACTCATAATTCTATAGTACTTTAAGATATTCATAATTCTCGAGTAATTTTAGATATTCATAACACTAAAGTAATTTAAGATATTCATAATTCTCAAATAATTTAAAATATCCATGATTCTCAAGTAATTTAAGATATTCATAATTCTAAAGTAATTTAAAATATTCATAATTCTCAAGTAATTTAAAATATTCATAATTCTCAAGTAATTTAAGATGTTCATGATTCTCAAGTAATTTAAGATATTCATAATTCTCAAGTAATTTAACATATTCATAACTCTAAAGTAATTTAAGATATTCGTAATTCTCAAATAATTTAAGACATTCGTAATTCTAAAGTAATTTAAGATATTCGTAATTCTCAAGTAATTTAAGAGTAATTCTAAAGTAATTTAAGATATTCTTAACTCTCAAGTAATTTAAGATATTCTTAATTCTTAAGTAATTTAAAATATTCATAATTCTCAAGTAATTTAAGATATTCATAATTCTAAAGTAATTCAAGATATTCATAATTCTCAAGAAATTTAAGGTATTCATAATTCTAAAGTAATTTAAGATATTCATAATTCTAAAGTAATTTAAGATATTCATAATTCTCAAGTAATTTAAGATATTCATAATTTTAAAGTAATACAGAATATTCATATTTCTAAAGTAATTTAAAATATTCATAATCCTATAGTAATTTAAAATATTCAAAATTCTAAAATAATTTAAGATATTCATTATATTTCTGAATGTGTATGTGCATCTTCCTGAAAGAAAAAAAAAAACAGCTGAATAAGCAGAAACATTAAAATCTAGATAAATTCACATGCTTAGTGCCCTCATCTACCTACGCGAGAGAGAGAAAAAAAGTAACCTTGTTTAGGTGCAGGTGAGATCTCGCGCATGCGCGTGTACGAATAATTCTGAAAGATGACCTTATTTCTCAGCCACCCAAAAACGACCTCGTTATGGCATCAGCATTATCCTTTTATGACAAATATCAGATTTAATATAACCATTCCTTCGATATTTAGCATAAGAGTTCTGCTACGCAAAATACACCTACATTATGGTGTGTTAAGTTTAAACACTCCCAAAACCTTTCTCTGCCATCACCAGTGATTAGAATTAAGGTTAATATATTATACGATACATCTACAGTAAGACGCATTTACTTTAGTCATTCTATTCATTTGTCAGATCATACTTTTAAAACATAAAATAAAGAAAAAAAAGGTACCATAAGGTTTGACTGATACAAAATTGGGAATCGTAACAACGCAAACATCTGCTCTCTCTCTCTCTCTCTCTCTCTAAAGCACCGCCTGTGAAGATGACCTCTACGTTCATCTCTCTCTCTCTCTCTCTCTCTCTCTCTCTCTCTCTCTCAAGGGCTGCCTGTCAAGATGGCTTCTACGCTTATAACCCAGAACACAAAAGTATTATCACGAAACTAACGCAAACGTCTGTTCTCTCTCTCTCTCTCTCTCTCTCAGTGTGGACCGCCTGTGTGAAGATGAGTTCTATTTATCCAAACGAGAGCGCCCTAAGAACTCCCCCCACAGGATGATTGTAATAACGACGAAGGCGACTGTGATGGAGAGGCCGCATTAACCTGCATGCCCCGGCAACCATTAAGGTTCGATTATTCTTTAATACGGTGGCCGACGGGGAGGGAAGCCTATTGTTCATCCCCTGTAGCCGAGACTCGATGGTAATTTGAGAGACGACGAAACTTTATAGAATTTAAAATACAGGATAGCCCAAGATGGTTGGTGTACAAAGCTGAGTAGCAAATATATATATATATATATATATATATATATATATATATATATATATATATATATATATATATATATATATATAACAAATGAGTGCATTATCAAATTCGTGACTATTAAGGTTTACAAAACTGATTTTATTCAAGTAATTGAAATTCCCACTCATGCATTTTGTCTCTCTCTCTCTCTCTCTCTAAATATATGAATATATGTATTATATGTACACATTATATATATATATATATATATATATATATATATATATATATATATATATATATATATAAAACTTATATAATATAATTTATATAAACATATATATATATATATATATTTATATATATATATATTTATATATATATATATATATATATATTATATATAAATTATATATATATAAATTTTATATATATATATATATATATATATATATATATAATATATATATAATAATATATATACATATAATACATATATTCATACATTTAGAGAGAGAGAGAGAGAGAGAGAGAGAGAGAGAGAGAGAGAGAGAGAGCAGAGTGAGAATTTTAATTACTTGAATAAAATCAGTTTTGTAAACCTTAATTGTCACGAATTTGACAATGCACTCATTTCTGTTACTACTGTTGATCTACCAACTTTCCTGTTTATGAAACTACCTACTACATTCATCAGATTCATTTTCACCCAGTCGTTCTTATCTACTCCATATCTACTCATCTATCTTGATAGAAAACGTCTTTGTAAGTATATTTATTCATGGGAAAAATTATGAACATAATTTTGGATAAAATACATATATACGTACATATACACACGAACAGACGAAGAGATAAATCCATTTCTATTCTCTGGCAAAATCCTCACACACGGAAAAACTAAAGCAAAAACAGAAATAGGAGAAATGAAAAACAAGGGAACAGGAAAAATGACAAACATATATTTAGACAAGATACCTACACAAACATAAACACGCGAATAGATGGAGAGAAAAAAAAATCCATTACTATTCTATAGCAAAATCTCAAGACAAAGAGAAACTAAAACAAAAACAGAAACAGGAGAAATGAAAAAACAAGAGAACGGGAAAAATGACGAACATATTTCGACAGGATACCTAAAAACATAAACACGCGAATAGACGGAGTTGAATCCATTACTATTCTATAGCAAAATCCCCAATCAGAGGAACTACAACAAAAAGTGAAACAGAAAATAATAGAAAATGTTAAGGGACGGAGATTCGACGCCACGATTTCTCTCGAAGTCAAGAACAGCTACTGCAAATGATTTTTTTTTTTTCTGGCTCACGTCAGGATTATCCGTCTAGGCTTTGGCAAATGGGGGAAGGTGGTGCTCCCACTTCTGGCTATTAGAAGGTGCCCACCGGCTGGTTTTATTGCGCATGGAACGATTCTAGGTAAAGGCATTTTGTCAGGTTAATGGACAGTTTATACACACGCAATATATATAAATTATATATATATATATATATATATATATATATATATATATATATATATATATATATATATATATATATATATATATATATACGCATACACATAACACATATATATATGTATACACTCTCTCTCTCTCTCTCTCTCTCTCTCTCTCTCTCTCTCTCTATATATATATATATATATATATATATATATATATATATATATACATATATATAATATATAATATATATATATGTATATGTTTTTATATATATATATATATATATATATATATATATATATATATATATATATATATATATAGAGAGAGAGAGAGAGAGAGAGAGAGAGAGAGAGAAAATTTCAGCTTCCAGCTGAGGTAAAACATACTACTTTACTGTCACTCCACTAAAAAAAAACATTTACGTCAGCAGAACATACCCTTGTAATCAGACTTCTTAAAAGATCCAAGAACAAATGTGATAATAATAATAATAATAATAATAATAATAATAATAATAATAATAATAATAATAATAATAATAATAATATCACTTCGAATCTAGGACAAAATGTTCACGAAGTTTTGAACACACGGTGCACGAACTAATATAAAAAAAAATTAAAAACTATTCAGGCCCAAATTAGCCTCCATTATTACCCCAGGGAAGTCATCAAAAAGACATAAAAACCCAACTTATGGAAGAATGTTATGAAGCCATTAATGTGATCCTATCAAGTTTCGCCATTTCGTAAAATGACGAGAAGTTCCGAAATATCTTTTATATATAATTAATTCTCTCGGCGAAAGGTAGCTCTCCTCATTCCTCCCCCTTTGAAAGGGAATTGCTAATAAAATGGATAAATCAGTCTCTCTTTTATTTTAGCTTTCTTCAAAGAAAACTATTGAGATGGCTTTGTCTCTCCGTTCGCACTTTTTTCTGTCCGCTCCCAAATCTTACAAACTACTGAGGCTAGAGGGCTGCAAATTGGTATGCTGATCATCCACCCTCCAATCATCAAACATACCATATTGCAGCCCTCTAGCCTGAGTAGTTTTCATTTTATTTAAAGTTAAAGTTAGACATAATCGTTCTTCTGGCAACGGTATGGGACAGGCAACCACTGAACTCACAGAATTAAGCCGAGACCACCGAATGATGGATCTATTTTCGATGGCCTTGATTATACGCTGTACAGAAAACTCGATTACGCCGAAGAAACTTCAGCGCATTTTTTACTTGTTTCATTTGAGAATGAAACTAAGGCCGAATCTCTTACGTGATCAAGGTTCCAACTTTTTTTTTCCGGACGGTAATTCGCATAACGGTGCGGAATCTTCATTAAGTATATTGCGGCTTTTATCTCTTTAAGTTTTTTTTTTTTTTTGGCATATTACTGCCATTTATTTCTGACTACTTCTATTTGTTCTCGCGTGTAAATTGTACCCTTATTTGTAACTGTTTAAGTACCCTTAAGACGACTTTATGATTGATGTCGAAACTAATGGTCTTTCTGTCTCTAAATTTTTGTGTGTGAGGTATTTTTATATTCTTCTTCCACAGGACCGTTTTGGAAATACCATGTGTATATACATGTACACATATACACACATATATATATAATATATACATAATATATATATATATATATATATATATATATATATATATATATATATATATGATTATTGCCACTTTTGTACTGTACGTGATTCATTTATCACACATTACCACAGGTGAAATGGCTTGGAAATAAAGTCGAAACCGGTCGGAACCTATACCCCGTCTCTTATTTTTTCATCTGTGGTAATGTGATATATATATATATATATATATATATATATATATATATATATATATATATATATATATATATATATATACATATATGTACATATTCTTGTGAGAGAGAGAAGAGAGAGAGAGAGAGAGAGAGAGAGAAGACCTTTTAAGGCCGAATTAACAACCAAGTGATAAAATAGCATCTCCTATTCTTTTTGGTAAAACATAAACACGTCAGAGCTTTCCTATTTGCATATTATCCATCTTTATCACTCGGAATCTTCTTCCCAGCGTCCCTTCGCCCCTAGCCGCAACCTCTTTCATTCCCTTTGCTATACCTCCGTTCATATTATCTTTCCCCCATCTTACTTTCCACCCGCTCTTCACAAATGTTTCATAGTGCAACTGCGAGGTTTTCTTCCTGTTACACCTTCCAAACTTTCTTTACTCTCAATTTCTGTTTCAGCGCTGAATGACCTCAGACGTCCCAGTGCTTGGCCTTTGGCCTAAATTTTACATTCCACTCCAATTTTATCACTCGGAATCGCCTTCATCAGGATCAATTTCGATTCCGGGAAGCAAATTCCTGAGATGTATGCTAGTACTGCACCAGCCCCGGGTTTTTGACCATGCCCCTAGCTTAGGTTAGGTTAGGTTGGGTTAGGTTCGATCAAGATTATAGTGTACCAGGAACGTGGGTGTGGGAAACATATTGAGATTATTTTTAAGAAATTTCTATGGTTAGTTTTTAAGATATGGCTTCCCGCTTTTTTCAGAAAAAGGTCCCGGTACTCGCTCACGTCTCGGGAAAATGCTTCCGGGAAAGCCGTGCGATTGCCCTGTTACACAGACCAACAATGACATACAGGAACTTTCAGGTAAAAAAAAAAAAAAAAAAAACTTCAATATTTGTTCCAGACCGTCGGTTGATATGTGGAAAGATGTTTCATTTCGATGGTAAACACGGAATATTTGCACACCGAGACGGGACTGATTGACTGAATCACGGTTACTGACACTGGTGTTACATCATCTACCGAGACGGGAAGGATGGATTCTTACCATCCTTTAACAATATGAAGAGTTGAATGCTTTCTCCCGGGTACAAATGTTTGCATAGCTATTTTTCCGTTGAAATTAAGTCCCTGTACTAACACAAAATACAAAACATTATTGTAATGACAAGTGTTTTCATATTACATTTGCTTTTTATTTTATATGTGGAATGACCGCAGAGTTCAAGTACTGTATCACTTTTTCAGGTTTAGAAAAATGTAATCTATTTACTTTAATGTAACTGATTCGGATGAATTACATTAGCTGATAATCAGGTATCCGGACTTCCGTTAACCGAAAAAATAATCAACAAATTAGGCTATTTTTTGTAGAAAAATATAATTTATTGATTACAACTACATTAACTGATATATTTGTTAAGACAGTAATATTTTTAGGTTATTTACCTGCCACTGTTGCCAAGTGAGCAAAAATACACGAATTTGCAATTTGTAATTATAGTGTTTTCTGAACCCTCGTTACAGTAACAACTACGATCCCATTTCTAAAGGTAAAATAACTTTTGAAACTTCCAGGCCGAATAAACAGAGCAGAGAACAGCAAATAAAGAAAATAAGAAAGGATAGAGAAAATAGCCGCTACAGGAATCTTCTAGGTCGACAAACTGTAATTTTCCTACCCGAAATTAAGCTAAAGACGAGTAAAAGAAAAGGCAAAGAAATAACTAATCATAAAAAGTATAATTCCAGGAATAACAATTATACACTAAAAGGATAACCACACAAGGTCCACAAATTTCTCAACTCAATTGTGGCGGTGTTCAAAATAAGTTTAATGACCTGAGGAGTTTACCGGAAACAAACTGGAATAAAACTAATTAAGCCAGATTTGTTGCCTAACGAAGGCATTCACGAAAGAGAGAGAGAGAGAGAGAGAGAGAGAGAGAGAGAGAGAGAGAGAGAGAGAGAGAGAGAGAGAGATTCCATATATATATTCTGAGCATTACACGATTTAAGGTTATAAATACTGAGCAATTACCCGATTGAAGGTTATAAACATTGCGCAATTACCCGATATAAGGTTACAAATATTGAGCAATTACCCGATTGAAGGCTATAAATATTGAGCACTTACCCGATTTAAGGTCACAAATATTGAGCTATTACCTCGATTTAAGGTTATAAATATTGAGCAATTACCCAATGTAAGGTTACAAATATTGAGCGAATACCCAATTTAAGGTTACAAATATTGAGCAAGTACCAGATTTAAGGTTATAAATATTGAGCAATTAACCGATTTAAGGTTACAAATATTGAGCAATTACACAACTGAAGGTTATAAATATTGAGCAATTACCTGATTTAAGGTTATAAATATTGAGCAATTAACCGATTGAAGGTTATAAATATTGAGCAATTGCCCGATTTAAGGTTACAAATATTGAGCAATTACCCGACTGAAGGTTATAAATCTTGAGCATTACCCAATGTAAGGTTACAAATATCTAAAAATTACCCGATTTAAAGTTATAAATATTGAGCAATTACCCAATTAAAGTTATAAATATTGAGCAATTACCCGATTTAAGGTTATAAATATTGAGCAATTACCCGATTTAAGGTTTCAAATATTGAGCAATTACCCAATTGAAGGTTGTGAATACTGAGCAATTACCCAATTAAAGTTTTAAATATTGAGCAATTACCCAATTTAAGGTTATAAATATTGAGCAATTACCCGATTTAAGGTTTCAAATACTGAGCAATTATCCAATTGAAGGTTGTGAATATTGAGCAATTACCAGATTTAAGGCTATAAATATTGAGCAATTACCCGACTTAAGGTTATAAATATTGAGCAATTACCCGATATAAGGTTATAAATATTAGGCAATTACCCGATGTAAGGTTATAAATATTGAGCAATTACCAGATTAGAGAGAGAGAGAGAGAGAGAGAGAGAGATCTTTAAGTTAGTCAATAAGAATTTCCTATTGAACACATCATGTCAATTCAATAAGATTAAAAACTAAAGCTTCTTCACACCGGTTCGAGTTCCACACTAAATAGTAGGTTGAGAGGAGACTTCAGACACTCCTGCCTTATAGCAAACCCTAGCGGCCGGTTACAGGTAGCAATGAGTCACAATGAGGCAGGATAGTAAATAACTAAGTAAGACGACTTCTCAAGCTTCTCCAAAACTTCTATTCAGTGCGAGGGAATCTCTCCCTTTATGGCTAGTCCTTTCAGTAATGTCGGCGGATGAGGGCTGTGAATAGCCAGTGCCATCAATCCCGTCCATGAGAGAGAGAGAGAGAGAGAGAGAGAGAGAGAGAGAGAGAGAGAGAGAGAATGTTTAAGCTCTAGGGTTAAATGCGTGTGTAAAAGAAAGAACTGATGTTTTGTGTGCATGCGAAACGTATTGGAGAGAGAGAGAGAGAGAGAGAGAGAGAGAGAGAGAGAGAGAGAGAGAGGATGGCTCGTGTAGGATTTCCTACAACCCTATATCCTTCCCCCTTTATCCTAATGACAATAAGTCTTCCACATACCAGGTGCAGAATGCGTTCCAGAGAGTGGATCTTATTTCTCGCCCTTCCTGCACTGACTGCCTTGTCCCAATGCTTCCTTTATGCCTTTCAATTCTCTTCTCTCTCTCCCTCTCCCTCTCTTTCTCTTTTTTGTTCTGCTTATCGTTCGGCGTCCTTTGTGCAAACAACGTCACCGTTCTTAGGACATTCCTGTTATTCAATTTATAACATCAGCTAATAAAAGCCTTTCACTTCATTTGTTTTTTCTTCTATAATTGATCATTTCATGCTTTCCAGATTTCGTTTACAAAATAATTTTGCCGGTCTCATTATCTCCCTCTAATTTTACCTTCTTACCTGTCCTCTTGTTCTAATTACAAGTAGTTCTCTAAACCAACCACATTCCCCACCCCCACCCCCTATCCCTGCTCCTCCCCCTTCCCCAGCCTCATCCAAGACGATAATCCCCCGCACCGTCTCAATTAACTCGCTTTTCCTCCTCCTCCTCCTCCTCCTCCTTCTCCCCTTCCTCCCTTCCTTTCCAAGACAAGGCGTCCCTTAGTAGAGAATATCACCTTACGCCAAATAGAGTCGAATCCTCTTCGATAGCTCTCGAGATCCTTAAAAGGGATTCCCTTTAACATACAATACGGCATCCGCGCCAGTCGACAGGCGACGCTGTCGACGCCCTTCCCTTGACAATAACCGCCCCCCGCCCCCACGCGCGCAAACCCACCCACCACAGTACCTGATACCCATGCCCCATCATGCTTTACGTGCCCACACCACCCGACGGCCCTCAGAAGAACTACAGCGACACGTAATTGTAATAACAACAACGCCTTCCTAATTCCTCGAATTCTTCACGCTTTTAGGATACGCTTGTCACTACAAAGCCTCGGATTCAAATGAAAGAGATATGAATGGGATTGGATTATAGAGTTTAGGGCAAAGGCCAAACACTGGGACCGATGAGGTCATTCAACGCTGAAAGGGAAATTGAGAGTAAAGAAGGTTTAAAAGGTATGACAGGAGGAAAACCTCGCAGTTGCACTCTGAAATAATTGTTAGGAGAAGGTGGATAGCAAGATGGAAGAAAGGTAATATGAAAGGAGGTACAGTAAAATGAATAAAAGGGGCTGCAGCTAGGGTCCGAAGGAACGCTGCAAAAAAAACTCTTTCGTAATACCTACGTACAGTAGGTATTACGGCACTACCCCCCTACGGGATGAAAGAGAGATGAATTCTGATGTCCGGCGGTGGCAGGGTTCGAGCCCGCATCCAGAGTATCAGAACGTTTAATTAAAAGATGTGGGCTGCTGGGGGATCTACTAACCCTGAAGAGATTGTTTTACGGGGTGCTCAATGAGCAAGAGCCCGTGCTAGCATAAAGCCAGCTTAATCAAAAACAACAACGAAGAGATTGGAGGTTTAGAGGAATGTCTTTGAGGAACATTCCAAACGGGTTTCTAGCATTTGAGTTCATAGTATCACGCCTAAATTGGTACTGCCAGTTTTAAACATTTTACTTACAAAAAGTTAAATTTCTTTAAATTGTGAATCTCAGTGCTATTATTTTGTCACACCTATACGATTGCTGGTATTACCATCTTCGAAATTTTTCAACAAAAGTATGATTAGTTTAAAAACACTAGCGGATCGGGGAGGGGGGCATCTGGGCACGTGCCCCGCCGATCCCCCCCCCCCATGAAAAATAATGACAAAAAAATAATACTGAAGATTTAGATAATAATAACATAAATGAGAGACATGAAAGTGGGAAAAAATAAAAAAAAATGTATTATAGAAATAATAAAATTTTGAGAAATTTTATATGTGTATGTAATATACATACACACACACACACACACACACACACACACACATATATATATATATATATATATATATATATATATATATATATATATATATATATATATATATATATATATATATATATATATTATGTATAATATGTATAATAAAAATGGTGCCCCACCCCATGAAATTTTTCTGGGTCCGCTAGTGTTCAAAAGAGTGCATCTTAGCACAGTTTTCTTTGCTCACAATATCTTGTAAGAAAGAGCCAACACCCTGAAAGGAGGAAGCTAAAATTAATGAGATATAAATAATAGAAGCAATTATCTCCAAGGCCACGTACATTGTTGTCGTACATGAGAACATTTGCCATGCATAATAAGAAAAATCCAGCGGGACCTCAAATGCACGAAGGAAAATTACGCATTTTGAAGAGAAGAAATGAATACCCACTAAGCACAACAGATTCAAAATTAAACTCACTTCCAACGAAATTTGGTCCTCCCCAAGTTCCTAATCAAAGACCCATTCAAAAGCATAATATCCGCAGTCACATCCACTCTTCCGAACTGTCGAATAATAACCAACAATGACGTCACACTGCGGGAAAACTAACGTTTGACAACGCGCCACTGAAAAGCGTTGGAAAGCCAAAACGCCTGAGGTTCTCGGGATATGATGCCGTGTTGTTGCACCCCCGCCTGCAACATTAAATAGTTGCTAACGTGCTGCCGCCTGCAATATCAATGGGTCTTTTAGCCTGTGTGTGTGTATATTTGCTTTCCATGTTTGTCCGAGTGTCGGCATGATCGCCCCGGGGGCCGGAATTTGGTGGGCCAGTGAAGAGGAACACACGAAAATCTGCTGTTATGGATTAGCAAGTACACACATCTGTCATTTTGGGTTTTGTGAATGTGGTGGCGCTAGTGTTCCTGGGAATGAATCTCTAGGGATGGTTGGCAAATAACCTTAATGCTAGTTTGAGTATTCATTTTTTCATTTGTCGAGTTCATAGAAGAAGCATAAAAATGTTTTAGGCAAAACAAATTTTGTATAAAAATTCTCTCACTCTCTCTGAATGAGTTTCCAGGGATAATTACCAATAAAACCTCAAAGGCTGTTTGAATTTTCTCTCTCTCTATGAATTTCTCTCTCTCTCTCTCTTATAAGACAGATAAAACGAATTTCATATCTCTCTCTCTCTTCTCTCTCTCTCATTCAAGACGAATGAATGCTATGCAAAACGAATTTCTCTCTCTCTCTCTCTCTCTCTCTCTCTCTCTCTCTCTCTCTCTCTCTCTCTCTCTCTCTCTCTCTCTCTAAGTACCTTCCTATGAACGACTTCCTAGGCATAGTTACCTAACAACTTGAAGATTAGTTTGAATTTTCACATGAATGAAACTTATTTGTCACGAAGGCATAGTTACCTAACAACTTGAAGATTAGTTTGAATTTTCATTTGTCACGAAAATTTCATGTAAACCTCCTCTCTCTCTCTCTCTCTCTCTCTCTCTCTCTCTCTCTCTCTCTCTCTCTCTCTCTCTCTCCACTGACAAGGAAAAAAATCCCGAATCTTCCCGTATCCAGGCTATTCCCGCGAATCATCTACCGCCATCATCTACCGGCATTTTATTGGCAAGGGGCCCTAACTCATCAATCACCAAGATGCCAATATTATTATTATACAAAAGGGGAACTGTTGGGGGTTGGGGGGAGGGGGTTTATTGAGGTCTGAGGTTGGGGGTTGGTTTGGAAAGAGCGGGGGATGGGGAGATGGAGTCTTGGAGAGATTAAGGTATATATATAACTCGGGAAGATATAAGGGGGAGAGAAGGGGAAGTGGAATGGCGTGTTTGGGAAAAATGAAGAAATAAATGGGGAATTTAGAGATGATGGAAGGAAGCGGGGAAAGGAAGGCAAAAGAAGATGTTTGAGAGAGAGAGAGAGAGAGAGAGAGAGAGAGAGAGAGAGAGAGAGAGAGAGAGAGAGAGAGAGAGAGAGAGAGAGGGTTGATTACGGCAGGGGTTATGTCCTGTAGAGTCAGCAATAAGTAACCTACCATAAAACAAACCTTCTTTAATTAAGTTCTATTTCATATATAATTATATAAGATAATTATTCGGGTGCGGATAAGCAAATGAATCCAGATTTTATATATAAAATAGATGGAATTCTGTTTTAAAAGAAAATATTTCACAGTCATATATATACATATATATACATATATATATATATATATATATATATATATATATATATGTATATATATATATATATATATATATGTATATATAATGTACATATACATACATACACACATATATATACATATATGTATAAAACGTTAAAACCCAGGTGCAGGTTCGAATCCAGGCGAGGGTCCCAGAATTTCCTCATTTGCTTCTTTCACTTAGATCTCACGCTTTGTAGTAACAAACTTACCGCCCCCCCCAAAAAAAATGCAGAGAAATCCAGGTCAAAGGTCACTGTAATTTTATATATAATATATATATATATATATATATATATATATATATATATATATATATATATATATATATATATATATACATATATATATAATTTGTGTAAAAGAGTAACAGGTATATATTGATATTCAACGCGTGTATGCATGTGGGCGCGCGCACGCAAATAGAGCCCAAACAAGCAGGAATTACCAGCTAACTCGACCCTGTACTGGAAAAATAATGAATGCAAATATGCCTTTCCCTAAATAGCGCGACAGAGAAAGCGGTCTGCTTTAACAGGACGTGTAGGTTCTGGTGTTTCAGTTTTGTTTAGTTTTATTTATTGCCTCGCCACAGTTTCAAAGCATAGCTTCATTATCTGGGATGACAAATACGAAAAACTAAAAACTACAAAAGGTTAATATTGGTACACAAAAAAAAGGTTATGGCAGAGAGAAAGTAAATGTGTTAAAATCCCTTCTTTATAACAGACAAAAAAAGTTTATGGTAGAGAGAAAGTAAATGTGTTAAAATCCTTTCTTTTAACAGAAGCTTTAAATTTTGAGCGATGAGTGATTAATTGAAATGCATTAAGAATTATATATATATATATATATATATATATATATATATATATATATATATATATATATATATATATATATATATATATACATATATATGAAGATAAAACTGTTTGTATTACAGTAAAAAAACATTCATATATATGTATATATATGTGTATTTGTGTGTTTGTACGTATATACACACACACCTGTGAAAAATAACAGTAAATCTACCGGTTATTAACGTCTTTGTTGAGCAATGCCATTTACTTTTAACAGTGTAAGGAAAACAGAATAAATAATATGAGAGAGAGAGAGAGAGAGAGAGAGAGAGAGAGAGAGAGAGAGAGAGAGAGAGAGAGAATCAACAAATCAGCCTGATGCAACTACGTTAAGGAAACGTTGAGACAAACCAAAATCGACGTGGGACACGAGAGAGAGAGAAAGGACGGCACGGGAACAGTGAGAGAGAGAGAGAGAGAGAGAGAGAGAGAGAGAGAGAGAGAGAGAGAGAGAGAGAGAGAGAAGGCAGACAAAACAAACACGCCAACAAGGACATGGAAACTCATATCCCATTCATTACGAGACATAAAAAACGACACTTTAATCAAGGACCTTCCTCCCCTCCTCCTCCTCCATCCTCCTTCTCATACATACTCCTCCTCCTCCTCCTCCATTATTCTCATCCATCCTCCTCCTCCTCCTCCTCCATCCATCATCCTCCACCCTCCTTATCCTCCTCCTTTTCCTCTACCCTCCATCCTCCTGCTCTTTCACCCATCCTCCTCCTCCATCCTTCTCATCCTCCTCCTCCATCTTTCTCATCCTCCTCCTCCTCCTCCATCCCCCTACTACTACTCCTCCTCCTCCTTCACATACACTTTTAATGTCACTGCACAAACAGGGGCTGCTGCTGGTGACATACCACAAACTTGACCCAAGCGTCGGCCCCAAGTCCCTACATACACCTTATCTCTTGGCTAAATAAAAGGACACTACTAATATTGCCAGAGAGAGAGAGAGAGAGAGAGAGAGAGAGAGAGAGAGAGAGAACTGCTGTATATCAGAATCTCATGGTTAAATGGAAGGGCAGCACTACTGATATTGAGAGAGAGAGAGAGAGAGAGAGTTGCAGTATTTCAGGATCTCTTGACTTAATGAAAGGGCACAACTTATATATCAGTATCTCTAGTTAAATAAGAGAGCACAGATATATTGAGAGAGAGAGAGAGAGAGAGAGAGAGAGAGAGAGAGAGAGAGAGAGAGAGAGAGAGAGAGAATTGCTGTATGTCACTATATCTTGGCTAAATCAAACTAATATTGCAACTAATGCAACTAATACTGCAAGTGTGTGTGTGTGTGTGTGTGTGTGTGTGTGTGTGTGTGTGTGTGTGTGTGAGAGAGAGAGAGAGAGAGAGAGAGAGAGAGAGAGAGAGAGAGAGAGATTGCTATATATCTGTATATCTCGGCTAAATACAGAGGGAACAACCAATATTGCAAGCGCCCGTGTGTGTGTCTGTACGTATGAGAGAGAGAGAGAGAGAGAGAGAGAGAGAGAGAGAGAGAGAGAGAGAGAGAGAGAGAGAGCTGCTTTATATCAGAACTAGGGGCAGTTATGAGACATAAAAAGAACATGTGGTTTATATTGGTAAAACTCCACATTTCTCCGTAAACCTACCGGCGAATTTCTCTCTACGTTATGGCAAGACTGAGATGGCAACTCTCTGTTTGTTTGTTAGCTAAGCAGTTTAGTTACTAAGGTCTATGAAAAATTTCTCTCGTTATTTTTTTGGTGTGTTTATGATTGCACTTGTGATTTATTTAAACAGTATACGATTTTTGGTAATACGAATGATATATCATTTAGTTTTGTAGAGGTTATTATTCTTTCCATATTCAGACTAGCTACCCAGAAATAATATTTTAACTCCTACAGTTTCTTCCTGATGGACTTTTTTTTTGCTCAAGATCTCTCTCTCTCTCTCTCTCTCTCTCTCTCTCTCTCTCTCTCTCTCTCTCTCTAAATATACAAAAGCAAATAGTCATATTTCTTATTCTTTATCATTTTGTCGTATCCATATTCAGGAGGTAGATTATCAGATATTTTATACATGTATACATATGCGCATATATATATATATATATATATATATATATATATATATATATATATATATATATATATATATATATATAATATTATTTCGAGAGTAGAGTGAATAGGATATCAAATGATATTTGTAACTTGATGTTTATGAATATAAAACGTCACGGTGATGTGATAAAAATCTCATGTATATATAAACATATATATATATATATATACATATATATATATATATATATATATATATATATTATATAATAATATATATATATATATATATATATATATATATATATATATATATATCTCACACATAATACATGGAATTTTTATCACACCACTGTGAGGTTTTATACTGCAAATACCAAGTTACAAATATCATTGATATCTTATTCACTCTCTCAAATATTGGAATATATATATATATATATATATATATATATATATATATATATATATATATATATATATATATATATATAATTCAAGCTCCTGAATAAGTGCACATGACACCAGTCACTCCCAATTTACCCTTCTGCTGCAGCGACACCAACATTCAAAACTCGACGCTTCAAAACTACACAGAATCCTGCTCCCCATAAGATCGCCACTTACTGCAATACATCAAGTGCTCATGATATGTTTATTTAGAAAACAATTTTCAACTGCGTTGTTGCTAAGGCTTGTTTGATTTAATATACTTTGTTATACCTTTCCTTCAGAACATGCTCAGTCCTATCAACTTCTCCTCACAATGTTTTTTTTTTTTATTACTACACTCTCTTTTCTCCCATTCTCCCTACATGAACCCACCCTATCTCTACTCCATAACTGCACAAAATACAGTTTCAACCAAAGTCATCATCTTTCATACTTTACATCACTCAAGTATATTATTATTTTTCTCTTTTTTTTCTTCATCTTAGGGTTGCTAAACTGCAGCCTACTTGATACCTTATCTTCTCTTCTCTCCAAATAACCAAACCATCTCAAACACTTTGAGCCATCTTTCGACATATAATCTTTTTATAGTAATTTCACCGTATCTATATGTTGTTTACAATTCAGTTATCCTCACTCCACATTCATTTTTTTGACATTTAATTGAACTAAGTTCAATCAATTTCTATAATGTATTGTCATTATCCACATATCAACATGCAGAATACACTTACAAGCACACATACATACATATAGACAGTATACGCAAAAACAGTATTTATGTATGTATGTATATATACATACATATATATTAAAATGCATACATATA
The DNA here is from genome assembly GCF_040412425.1 of Macrobrachium rosenbergii. NCBI lineage: Eukaryota > Metazoa > Arthropoda > Malacostraca > Decapoda > Palaemonidae > Macrobrachium > Macrobrachium rosenbergii. Next base: position 13,485,307 of record NC_089746.1, on the reverse strand, counting down.
TATATAAATATATATATATATATATATATATATATATATATATATATATATATATACATATATATATATATATGTATATATATATGTATATACTGTATATATATGAAAGTGGACGCCCACTCGTTTTTGCAAAATACAGATTCCCACCATTCCTATACACCATCTCTATCTAACATCTCCCTCCTCCTCCCCGCCCCATCTTCCTCCCCCTGATTGCCGTCTTACGTAGGTCATTCATCACCGCCCCAATATATTTCGTCCATCTTTCTCCGGGTCAGTAATGATAACATTTAATTGCATACTTTAACCATCAGATATTATCGTCCTCTGCGGCGAGGGTCAATAAGGTCGACGCCCGGGACGCGTGGAAAGGGAAAAAGAGTCCTTATTGCGACCGTCTCTCTTGTGACTTGGAATGTAATTACTGTCCGAAGGATATATGGCATGGATAAGAGCGCCATAATGGCACAATAATGGGACAACCGGAACCATATTTCGGTTGACCGTATACGCGAGGCGAAACTGCTCTTTCTGCAACGTGAGGTAATATGATGATGGATGGACAGAGAGAGAGAGAGAGAGAGAGAGAGAGAGAGAGAGAGAGAGAGAGAGAGAGAGAGAGAGGGCCAAAAATCTAAAACGGATCAACAAATGAAGACTTAAACAACAAGCTTTTTCATATGGTGAATGCAAAAATTAATTCACATGAGGAAAGAGAGAGAGAGAGAGAGAGAGAGAGAGAGAGAGAGAGAGAGAGAGAGAGAGAGAGAGAGACAGCCACAAATCTAAAACGGATCAACAAATGAAGACTTAAACAACAAGCTTTTTCATATAGTAAGTGCAAAAAAATATTCGCATGAGAAGAGAGAGAGAGAGAGAGACAGAGAGAATCCCATAAGTCATATCCGCAAAAACAAATGAAAAATTCAACAGCAAACTTTTCCATATAGTAAATGCAAAAAAAGAAAGTTCACAGAACTACATTCACCATACTCAAATCCCGAGTTCAAGATAGAAGTGAGGAGAGAGAGAGAGAGAGAGAGAGAGAGAGAGAGAGAATGAACTGTGCATGGCAAACATTTCTGCTTTCCTCATCAATGTCAAGAAAAACCTATCAAGACAAAATAGATCAACACAAATATCTGCAAATCGAGATGCGTGCAAAAACTCAAATGAAATAAACATTTGCCCTGAATGAAACCAGTTTTTATTTCTTTTCAGTCCTTTTACGAATGTAGCAATAAAGGAGTATGAACTGACAAAATAGTTCCGTCCCCGAGGTATACTATAAAATGGTGGAACCAGTTTTTTTTTTTTTTTTTAGTTAGTTTACGAATGTAACAATAAATGAATATGGATTGACTAGTACTTTCGTTCAGGTGATATATTATAAAATGGTGGAACCAGTTTTTTTTTAGTCAGTTTACAAATATAACAATAAATGAATATGGATTGACTAGTACTTTCGTTCAAGTGGTATACTATGAAATGGTGGCACCAGTTTTTTTTTCCAGTTTACGAACGTAACAATAAATGAATGCGAATTGATAAATACCTTCGTTCAAGAGGGATACAGTAATACGGTAGAATAACTTTTTTGTTTTTTTAAGTCAGTTTACGAATGCGACAATAAATGAATGTGAACTGACAAATACCTTCGTTCAAGAGGTACACTATAAAATGGTGGAACCAGTTTTTGTTTTTTTTTCTAAGCAGTTTACGGATATAACAAATAAACATGAACTGACTAACACTTTCGTTCAGGAGGTATACAGTAAAACCAATGCACTGGGAAACAAATACCTCAATATTCTACAATTCGTGAGGCAAAGGACTGGTGTTGCAGGAGAGACAGAGATGAATGGAACTGAGAGCCGTGATGCGAGGAGGAGCAATGTACGACTTTGAGACACAATGGAAGAGTTACAGCTGTATGAAATACAACAGAGTGATGTATTTCCGTTGAAACACGTCTGAGTAGCAATGCAAGTCTTAGCTAAAAAGAATAGTATACGTTTGGATCATGCTGCAGTGTTGCAAGTCGAAATGCACCTGAACAGTGTGGCCCTTGTATCAAACAGCTAGGCAATCGATTCATTTCCAAATTTTATCGCGTCGCTATCAAGCCTGGGCAAGAGTAGGGCATTATCCTTCTCGTGCCATCGCCCTCCCGTCAGCAATACTTTGAAGATAATGTTGAAGGCTGTGCGGGAATGTTGCATCTCTCGAGAATTCCTACTGACAAGCTGAAGAGAAATTCTACTAAGTGACAAGCAAAGACTTAGATTGGAGGTCGAGATAAACATAAATGATGCTGAAATCTTCCGATATGAGATAAGTGATGCTGCAGGTCTAAGCAGACAGATAAAAGTTGCAGGGCCGGACGACAATCGAACGTAGATAAGAGATTGTGATTGTTTGCCACTGAGACATCAAGGAGTTATTGTTATCCTTTGATAGGGAAAGGAGAGGTACTGAATATCCAAATATCATGGAATACTACTGACTTTTTAGTGTTTCGTGTGTAAAGAAGTGAGGTTCCTACTTTTATGTGTGTGTGTGTATATATATATATATATATATATATATATATATATATATATATATATATATATATATATATATATATATATATATATATATATATATATATATATAAATGCATTATTGCTACAAACGTCTTTTAATATCGAATTAGCTCTACCTCGGAAATAATATATTTTCATATATGTTACCCGAAGCCCACGAGACGACGAACTTATTATCAACAAAAAAATTCCCCTTCGGGTAACATATATGAAAATATAATACTTCCGAGGTAGAGCGAATTGGATATTAAAGGACGTTTGCAGCTTAATGCATGTATATGATTCACGGTGATGTGATAAAATTTATTCACACACATATACATACATACATACACATTTATATATTATATATATATATATATATATATATATATATATATATATATATATATATATATATATATATATATATATATATATACTATATATATATATATATAAGTACTAAAGCAACTACCAAGTGGTACAGATCAAATATGCTGGAATGCTCGTTACATTCGAAGCTATGAAAGAGAGAGAGATTGAATTCCTGTACATAAATATATATGCAATAAATTTCTGACTCACATTAGGATCGAACCCAGGTCTCTCAAATGAAAGACAATATTGCAACGCAAAACGCATATAAAGCAGTGATACTACATCCCGGGGAATGAAAGGGTTTCATTAAATTCGGAGATATAAAGGTGAGATATAGTGTTCTACAACATACAGCAATAATGTTTTTGATGCTTTATTTCGAGATATAGAGGAGTCACGCCGCAATTCCAAGATGTAAATTATGAAGTCCTAAGCCAAGATACAAAGGAATAGTGTCGTGAAAGTTTGGGATACAGGGGATACAGAGTATATACATTCTCAAGTCCCAGACATGTCGGAGAGATAAGACGGATCCGTGTTTTGATTTTTCTTGAAAAATAGTAAACTATTTCAATCCTCTTTTTTTACGTACAAGGATAGAAATTTATAATTATATATATATATATATATATATATATATATATATATATATATATATATATATTATATATATATATATATATGAAACATAAAAACTTCTTAATTATTTACAGTAGGATCCACAGTGATAATCTTGATTATAGAGATGAGATATATATATTTTTACAAATACAATTCGTCTTTATTATCAAGAGTATTACTGGGGATCATACTATATACATACATACATATATATATATATATATATATATATATATATATATATATATATATATATATGTGTGTGTGTGTGTGTATGTATGTGTGTGTATATATATATATATATATATATATATATATATATATATAATCTTTTTAGTTTACGTATAAAACCACAAAAATTATAATGCGTCTAACGTAGATAGCCTACGATACATGGAAATATTTCTTCATACGGTGACCTCGTGATTTTCAGCAACTGGAATAAGTCCGTCAAAAGGTTAAAGATCAAGGTCAAAGGTTTCGGAAGGTAACAATGCTTCAGAGCTTGCTATACTTTCGCTGTATTTTTATTTCTATTTTTTTTTAATATTTCCTAGTAAATGAAGAGTGCCAATTTTGACTTTTGAAGGTCAGGGGTCGTCACAAATTCTAGGCACTTTAACTATTTCACAGCTTGGCCACAAATCTGTGATATTAGAGAGAGAGAGAGAGAGAGAGAGAGAGAGAGAGAGAGAGAGAGAGAGAGAGAGAGAGAGAGAGAGAGAGAGAGAGAGAGATTAAACCTTGACGAACAGAGTAAAAATAAAAAAATAAGCCACAGTAAGCAAAGAGTGTTAAGCCTTATCATCACTACTTAGGGACGAAGCAAGCAGTAATCAAGCAGCTAAACAAAATATTTTGCTTCGAATTGCAACTAAACATTCATCTACAAAAAAAACACATAAAATGAGGACACTAACGTCATTAACGTGTTTTTTTTTTTACAGGTAGAGTAAATAAACATGACGACTATGCAAACTCTTTGGTATGCATTTTTGTGTAGTGTTTATGATAGGCAATACGAAAATAAACTAATATAAGTCTATTGGGTGCAAATCAATGCCACTTATGATAATTAACATCTTTGAAAATCACTGTTAATTAAGATAATCAACTCATCTGCAATTAACTGCTTAATATTTCCATTACAAACACTTCTATGGCTTAAAGCCTTAAATGGCCACCTTGCCTTACAGACCATTCCTGATGACGTCACTCAGGTAGGGTCTAAGCTCAGGCGCCGCCCCTACCACGGCCCTACCCTGCCCCATGACAGGTCCATCCCCCTAACACCATCCCCGACCCTACCGTCGGGTCCCTCCCCTCCCAAAACAAACCCCTCCCCCAACCATCCCTTTACAAGACCCTCCCTAACCCCTCCCCACAATCCCATCCTCCCCTCCCCACTATCCCGTCCCTCCCTACCCTACAACAAACCCCACCCACCACAACCTCATCCCTCCCCACCCCACAACAAACCCTTCCCCGACCCCACGACAAACCCCCACCATACCATCCTTTCCCACCCAACAAACCCCCACCATCCCATCCCTACCCACCCCACAAAAACCCTCCCCCCACAATCCAATCCCTCCTTACACACAACAAGCCCCTCCCCTCACCCCTTACCCCACTCCCCGTCCTAAACAAGCCCCTCCCCTCAACCTCCTCCCCATCCTACCCCAACCCTGACCCATCTATCCAACCACCAAGAACGGAAGGAATAAAACGGTAGAAGCAACAGCCCCTTTTCCAGAAGAACTTGACAAACGACGCCATTTTTTGCCTCTTTTTTTTTTTTTTTTTTTTTTTTTTGCCCTTCCTGCTTCCAGGCCGCCTTTTGCTATGGATCCTCAATTTTTCTGCCCACTGGAGGCGGCAAATGGGATGACAGGATCGGCGATGGGCGGAGGTAATACGGGGGGAGGAGGAGGAGAAGGAGGAGGAGGAGGATGTAAGTGGGATTACGGTAGGAAATGGAAAATAAAGTAGAGGAAGCGAGACAACAGAAGGACAGGAGATTTACACAATAGATATGTGACTGCATGAAGGAGCTGTTGCTTAGATGATGAGAGAGAGAGAGAGAGAGAGAGAGAGAGTAGTAAAGGTACTGATGATATGCGACAGGAAAATGCGTCAAAGAGAAATAAGAGATTGGATGAGCGTTAAAAGAAAAAGAAAAATACAGAGAAGGAAGTAATTGGAAATGATATGAGGTGAGATATTTTTCTGCAAACTTCAGCTGAATATTGTAAAAGCGCTCTCATTCACAAACATACACACAAACACGGGTATATACAAATATATATATATATATACATATATATATATATATATATATATATATATATATATATATATATATATATATATATATATATATATGTAGAATCTACTGGTCACTTTTACCAGACACATATATATTCTAATAGCCACAATGCCCTCTTTAACTTTCTGAATTCTTCGCGCTTTTTTGGATATGCTTGTAACTACGAAGCCGAAAATATCCAGACGGAAGAAATTCTGGATATTTTCGGCTTCGTAGTTACAAGCATATCCAAAAAAGCGCGAAGAATTCGAGAAGTTAAGAGGGCATTGTGGTTATTAGAATTATATATATATATATATACATATACTTATATATATATATATATATATATATATATATATATATACCACAGGTGAAAAATAGAAATAGGTCTGAACTTATTTCCAAGCCATTGACGAAGGACTTCGTCAATGGCTTGAAATAAAGTCGAAACCGGTCAGGACCTACACCTTGTTTCTTATTTTTCACCTGTGGTAATGTGTGATAAATGAATCACGTAAAAAGTGATAATAATCATATATATATATATATATATATATATATATATATATATATATATATATATATATATATATATATATATATATATATATATATATATATATATATATATATATATATATATATATATATATATATATATATATATATATATATATATATATATATGTATGTATGAATGTATATAATATATAGATCTGTTTTCATTTCCTAATATTCGACAAAACATCATTACTTTTCCATTTATTTCTCTACAAAAAATTATAAATTTAAAATCCATAAACATTCAGTATTGATCCGTCAACATACCTCTCTATATAAGCCTGTTCACAACGGTAAATAAAATATAATTCTAATATTATAAATATAACTCTAAAAATTAACCTTCTTCCATGGGCGTATCACACAGTCAAATGACCATTTAAACAGAAATTCCAGATGGCGCCCCAGTCATTTCTAAAATCAGCTGTATTCATATAATTTCTTGTACACGTAATTTTCGCATTTTAAAACTTGCTCTCTAATTCCAGGTGTTAATTTTTAGCCTGAATTATTATTATTATTATTATTATTATTATTATTATTATTATTATTATTCAGATGATGAACCCTATTCATTTGGAGCAAGCCCACCATAGGGGCCACTGACTTGAAATTCAAGCTTCCAAAGAATATTATGGTGTTCATTTGAAAGGCATATTGTACACTGAAAGGACTTTATTATTATTATTATTATTATTATTCAGGAGGCGAACACTATTCATATGAAACAGCCCACAGAGGTCACTGACTTGAAATTCAAGCTTACAAAGAATATGGAGTTCATTTGTAAGGTATATTGTACAGTAAAAGGACTTTTATTATTATTATTATTATTATTATTATTATTATTATTATTATTCAGAAGATGAACCCTATTCATTTGGAACAAGCCCACTATAGGGGCCACTGACTTGAAATTCAAGCTTCCAAAGAATATTATGGTGTTCATTTGAAAGGTATATTGTACAGTAAAAGGACTTTATTATTATTATTATTATTATTATTATTAACAATGCACTTGATAAACACAAAAAAATAACGACTAACAATAACAACAACAACAACAGCAAATTATTCTTATTGTTATTATGATTATTATTATTATTATTATTAACAAAGCATTTAATAAGTAAAAATAACAACGTCTATTCAACAATCACAACAACAACTGCAAAAGCAACCCAGCCAGAATCACTCAAATATGAATGACTGCATAATTGAAAAACTTTTCCATCCGATTACAATATCAATCTCCCAGTCTGCAATTGGATGTCATATCAACTTCACGGAGGAGAACCGATTAAAAGCATCCTCCATTTACAAAAAAGAAACGAAAAAATGATAAAAAAAAGAAAATATAGAGGGAAAAAAAGAATATAAAGAGAGGGGAGAGAGAGAAACCCATTAACAATTACAGCAGCTTCATTCCCTCAGTCACTTCATAACTATCATTTTAGGAAAAAGAGAGAGAGAGAGAGAGAGAGAGAGAGAGAGAGAGAGAGAGAGAGAGAGAGAGAGAGAGAGAGAGAGATTTTGGAAGAGGGGAGATGTGATTGCAAATATTGCACTTTCGTATGAATTGTTTACAAGCAAGGGGATTCCGCAAAACAAAATTTCTACGTCCCCCTTTCACAATGTATATAATTTATATATCTATATATATATATATATATATATATATATATATATATATATATATATATATATATATTATATATGTGTGTGTGTGTGACGAGGATGTGTGTATGCACAAAATATATATATTTTATATATACATACACAGATATGCATATATAAATATATATATGTATAGATATGTGTGTGTGTGTGTGTGTGTGTGTGTGTGTGTGTGTGTGTGTTGTGTTTCACATCACTATTCTACATAAACCTTCATTCAGTTCAGGCAATATAGCTATGCAAATCAAGATTTTTATCCACTAGAACTTACTATTGTACAATGCTCAATATGGAATCTACATTACCAATGTGCGAGATTTATCGATCTGTCGTGTGTTTTACATTTTATTCACTAAAGACTCTATGGGACGGGGCATTCTACTGCCCTGCTCTAGCCCGGGCCCGAGGAAGCGGAAGGGAACAGGGAATAGGGAGGCTTAGGAAGCATAAAATGAGAGAATGAGCCTTTCGAAGAGAAAAAAAGGAGAGAAAACATTAAAGGTAATTCGTTATTATTATTATCATTGTTTTCATTCAAAAGATGAGTCCTGTTCATGTGGAACATAACTACTGAGGCCACTGACTTGAAATTCAATCTTCCAAGTTATATGGTGTTTATTTGAAAGAAGTTACAGACGATAATACGAAATGGAGAAAAATCAGATCAGTTATTACTTAAAAAAGGAAAAAAGATATATTAATGAATAGATAAAACAATAGATAAATCAGTAAAATACAAAGCGAATTGTTTTAAGGTGGCAATGCATTTCATCTTCGCTTGAACTTTCGAGACTCTAATTGCTTAACATCCTCAGGGAGGTTGTTCCACATTCCAGCGGTGTGAGGAATAAAGGACCTCTGGAACTGCGAAGTTCCATAGCAGCGGGAACAACAATGTAAAATGAATTCCAGCCAAAGCAGAGAATATTTTCGATAAAATGATCGAAAACAAACAACTGCCTTCACTGAATACAAATGCTATTCCATTCTCCCTCCATTAGAGATTACACAGTTCAATGGAATCGCATTTCGCCATAAAACACGCACTATTAAAATGAAAAAAAATCACAATAGTTCCTTTCTATGGGTAAAATGGTTTGCCCCTGAGCTCGTAAAATATTTAAACAATGGAAAATGATTCTTCTGTCGTTTATAACAATGTTTTTTTCTATATTTTTTACATAGTCAGGGAGAAATAATATCCGGAACATCAGGGAGAAATTTCTGAATTGTTTTATTTGTTTATTACATTTTAAACATTTGTTGTTGTTGCTTTTGTTGTTTTTATTATTGTTGTTGTTGTGGCGAAGCAATATGAAAGAATTCCAGCAGACCAAATGTGTTTTATGCATCAACTGGACGCGGTTTACGACCAGAGGGTTCAGGCGAATAAAAAAAAAATAATAAAAAGCAATAGCAACGAAAACGCACGAGTAATATAAAAACAAACATAAAATAACAACAAACAAACCAAAGGCGTAATGAAACACTCACAGTGTGTGTGTGTGTGTGTGTGTGTGTGTGTGTGTGTGCGTGCGCGCGCGCTTGTTTGGATCAACAGAATGGGTATGTAGAAACTCTTTCTTTCCTTGACGAAGATGGAAGTATGGCAAACACTTGAATAAAGAGATGATTCGATACAGCTTTCGCACATTATCGTACACATGGTCAAGAGAAGAAGAAGGAGGAGGAGGAGGAGGAGGGGGAGGAGGAGGAGGAGGCGGAGGATGTTTTGAAGAAGAAGAAGAAAGGGGGATGGGGAAGATGGGGTGCGGGGGTGGGTGACGTGCAAAGAATATTCCCCTTGAATAGATGAAAAGTGAAGAGGTTCCCTTTATACTGAAATAAAATCCAATGCCTCTGGATATATTACGGCTTTTGGGGCAAGCTAAAAGTGAAAATAAAAATAATTTCAAATGTATAATTATCCTAAAATTATAAATCTTTTGAAAAACTCAAAGAAATTGGTATCAAATGCAAAAGAAATTCGTGGAGTTTCAGAAAATACAAAAACCTAACAATCAAAAGAAAATACAAAAGAACTGGTAGTAGTTTGTCTTCTTGGAACATTCTGGAGAGAGAGAGAGAGAGAGAGAGAGAGAGAGAGAGAGAGAGAGAGAGAGAGAGAGAGAGAGAGAGAGAGATTCTGGAAACGAACAAACAACCACTTACGGACACAATAAAATTGGAAATTGAGAGAGAGAGAGAGAGAGAGAGAGAGAGAGAGAGAGAGAGAGAGAGAGAGAGAGAAATTTGCAACCAAAATCTCAACCATCGGGAAATATCATGACATTTCGGCCGACATTTTGTGGGTGGTATCATTAACTGACAAGACTAATCCTAGTGGGTGGAGTATACACATAACGGCAGAAGCTTATGGGGGAGTGAAGCCTAAGTGAAAGCTTTGGTGAAGCCCAACGGGGGTATCATCAACGGTACCCCGGGCATCCGGGGCCTTTCTCGGGCACGTCATGGACGATTATCGCCATGGTCTGTCAAATGCTTATTTGGACCATCTCCTTGCCAGAAAATTGAAGAGACGAATGTCCATGAACTGACGTCGCCTGCTGAATTGGGAAAGTTCGTTTGATTTTTGAGACAGTTTTCGTAAACGACGAAAAAGTTCAAGTGTGAGATATGTTGAATGCTTCTCCGATCAATATCCTATCCTTTCTTCATCCTTTGTCTTCTCCCATTTATTCTACGTTTATTCTTTCATTCATAACCCGTTCAGAAGACTGCGTGTAATACGTCTCCTTCAGTTTTTGTTTTGACATAAAGACTTTACTCATTCAGTTCTTCCTCGCCTTACCATACTTACCCGCCTGTTACTCTCTCTCTCTCTCTCTCTCTCTCTCTCTCTCTCTCTCATACACACAACTCCGTCTCTAGCCTTCCCATCTACGCCTATCTCACTATCACATTCCTTTCATCACCATTCTTAAGCGAGATCTCACTATCTTTATGGTGCTTGTCATCGCTACACCACACTGCAATTTACAGTTCAAATCTGTTCTCTGTGATAAAAGGAAAATCAAATAAACGGAAGAAGAGAGCAAAAGATAATAAAAAAAATAGCACAAACTCACAGTAGAATCGACTAGGATAGGATAGAATGCAAAATTTATATAGGCCAAAGGCTGGAACCTATGAGGTCATTCAGCGCTGAAAGGGAAATTGAGAGTAAAAAGATTTTTAAAGGTGTAACGGAAGGGAAACCTTTTGCAGTTGCACTATGAAACAGCTGTTAGGAGGAGAAGGAGGAGGAAAACAAGGTGGAAGAGAGAGAGAATACGAACGGAGGTACAGTCGAAGGAATGAAAGGGGTTGCAGCTAGGGGCCGAAGGGACGCCGCAAAGAACCTTAAGCAATGCCCACAACGAACCGCATGAGGTGTGAACTGACGGCACTTAACCCCTGCGGGGAAGGCAACTTTAGTTAATGACTTGTGCCAACGCAGCCTCTCAGGGAAACGTTGGTGAAGCCCCACTGTCATAACAGACTTACCGTCATATTTACTGCTTCTAGGTGTGAAATAAGGGTGAGTATTTGACAGCGGTCAGTGGACGAGTCGGGGGATTAAAAATGGACGCAACTGGAGACTATTAGAGAATGTCAGAGACATTTGCGCGGGTAAATCCCACCTGGGATTTTACATATAGCTGACAGTGGATCGGCTTCTTTCTTCTAATGCTGATTTTCACGTTCTGAGGTAAAGGTAAATTACAGGTGATTACGGTGTTTGCACCTTGACAATGTTAATGTTGGTTGGATCTGCGGTAAGCGGGTTAATAATAATAATAATAATAATAATAATAATAATAATAATAATAATAATAATAATAATAATAATAATAATAGGTTAACGTGCTATTTGTAGTATATTTTTGGTTGATTTCATACAGAAAGATTATCATCGTCATCCTAGGAAAATAATAATAATAATAATAATAATAATAATAATAATAATATTATTATTATTATTATTATTATTATTATTATTATTATTATTATTATTATAGGGATGATGCTGATAACCTTTCTCTAAGAAATTAATCAAAATAATATTAATAATAATAATAATAATATTAATAATAATATTATTATTATTATTATTATTATTATTATTATTATTATTATTATTATTATTATTATTATTATTATAGGGATGATGATAATAATGTTTCCCCGTGAAATAAAAAAACTCTTATTACAAACAACAGGTTAACTTATCCAGAGTACGGCAGGGCTTTTTGCAAACAATCCTAACCATTAAATCACTGTACATTTTTTTGTGAATAAAATCCAAACCTTGTAGAATACTGTACATATCACATACGTAACGAGAATCCTGACAACATAATAACATATACATAACTAACAACTATACATAACTAACAACCCCTCTTCCCACACAACCTGCGAGGTTCAATTTTCATTTCGCGGCGTCATGTCAAAGTATTAGTCCTAAACCCAAGAGGACATCATATGCTTTCCATTTCAGGCAACACTTTCATCAGGTGTGATCCTACTGGGATCAAGTGGTCTGCTCACAATAACAGATCAGTTTAACGAAATGTTAAATGTTTTGCAATTCTGATATTCCCGACGTCGGCAGGTCAAGTCGAAGTGGTGTCCTTTGTTCCAGCTCGTCAATTATAAAGCTGTTCTTGTGATATCCTTCGTTCCAGCTTGTAAATTATAAAGCTGTTTTTGTGATATCCTTCGTTCCAGCTTGTAAATTATAAAGCTGCTCTTGTGATATCCTTCATTCCAGCTTGTAAATTATAAAGCTGTTCTTGTGATATCCAGCTTGTAAATTATAACGCTGTTCTTGTGATATCCAACTTGTAAATTATAAAGCTGTTCTTGTGATATCCTTCGTTCCAGTTCGTCAATTATAAAGCTGTTCTTGTGATATCCTTCGTTCCAGCTTGTAAATTATAAAGCTGTCCTTGAGATATCCTTCGTTCCAGCTTGTAAATTATAAAGCTGTTCTTGTGATGTCCTTCGTTCCAGCTTGTAAATTATAAAGCTGTTCTTGTGATATCCTTCGTTCCAGTTCGTCAATTATAAAGCTGTTCTTGTGATATCCTTCGTTCCAGCTTGTAAATTATAAAGCTGTTCTTGTGATATCCTTCGTTCCAGTTCGTCAATTATAAAGCTGTTCTTGTGATATCCTTCGTTCCAGCTTGTAAATTGTAAAGCTGTTCTTGTGGTATCCTTCGTTCCAGCTTGCAAATCATAAAGCTGTTCTTGAGATATCCTTTGTTCCAGCTTGTAAATTACAAGGCTGTCCTTGTGATATCCTTCGTTCCAGCTTGTAAATTATAAAGCTGTTATTGTGATATCTTTCGTTCCAGCTTGTAAATCATAAAGCTGTCCTTGTGATATCCTTCGTTCCAGCTTGTAACTTATAAAGCTGCTCTTGTGATATTCTTCGTTCCAACTTGTAAATTATAAAGCTGTCCTTGTGATATCCTTCGTCCAGCTTGTAAATCATAAAGCTGCCCTTGTGATATCCTTCGTTCCAGCTTGTAAATTATAAAGCTGTTCTTGTGATATCCTTCGTTCCAGCTTGTAAATTATAAAGCTGTTCTTGTGATATCCTTCGTTCCAGTTCGTCAATTATAAAGCTGTTCTTGTGATATCCTTCGTTCCAGCTTGTAAATTTTAAAGCTGTTCTTGTGATATCCTTCGTTCCAGCTTGTAAATTATAAAGCTGTTCTTGTGATATCCTTCGTTCCAGTTCGTCAATTATAAAGCTGTTCTTGTGATATCCTTCGTTCCAGTTCGTCAATTATAAAGCTGTTCTTGTGATATCCTTCGTTCCAGCTTGTAAATTTTAAAGCTGTTCTTGTGATATCCTTCGTTTCCAGCTTGCAAATTTTAAAGCTGTTCTTGTGATATCCTTCGTTCCAGTTCGTCGATTATAAAGCTGTTCTTGTGATGTCCTTCGTTCCAGCTTGTAAATTGTAAAGCTGTTCTTGTGGTATCCTTCGTTTCAGCTTGTAAATCATAAAGCTGTTCTTGTGATATCCTTTGTTCCAGCTTGTAAATTACAAGGCTGTCCTTATGATATCCTTCGTTTAAGCTTGTAAATTATAAAGCTGTTATTGTGATATCTTTCGTTCCAGCTTGTAAATCATAAAGCTGTCCTTGTGATATCCTTCGTTCCAGCTTGTAACTTATAAAGCCGCTCTTGTGATATCCTTCGTTCCAGCTTGTAAATTATAAAGCTGTCCTTGTGATATCCTTCATCCAGCTTGAAAATCATAAAGCTGCCCTTGTGATATCCTTCGTTCCAGCTAGTAAATCATAAACTGCCCTTGTGATATCCTTCGTTCCAGCTTGTAAATTATAAAGCTGTCCTTGTGATATCCTTCGTTCCAGCTTGTAAATTATAAAGCTGTTCTTGTGATATCCTTCGTTCCAGCTTGTAAATTATAAAGCTGTCCTTGTGGTATCCTTCGTTCCAGCTTGTATATATAAAGCTGTCCTTGTGATATCCTTCGTTCCAGCTTGTAAATTATAAAGCTGTCCTTGTGATATTCTTCGTCCAGCTTGTAAATTATAAAGCTGTTCTTGTGATATCCTTCGTTCCAGCTTGTAAATTATAAAGCTGTTCTTGTGATATCCTTCGTTCCAGCTTGTAAATTATAAAGCTGTCCTTGTGATATCTTTCGTTCCAACTTGTGAATTATAAGGATATCACCCAATACAGCTGATATTGTCAAACAATTAGGTGACTGGTTCCAGTCATCAAATATCATAATGATCAATACAACTTGCAAATTTGACTGTCCGGGCTGCAAATTCCTGAGATGCATGCTAGTACTGCGCTAGCCCCGGATTTTTTTTTTTTTGCCATGCCCCTAGGTTTTAAGTTAGGTTAGATTAGGTGAGGTACAAATTGCTAACCTGTTAATATGTAATCTGAGTGTGGGAAACATAATAAGATTATTTTCAAGAAAATTCTATGGTTAGTTTTTAAGATGTGGCGTACCGCTTTTTTCAGGGAAAGGTCCCGGTACTCGCTCACATCTCGGGAAAATGTGTCCGGGCAACAGGAACTTTAACCGCAATTTTTCTTTGCCGTCACTCAAGATTCTTGGACATGAGAAAAATAGTAATCCAATTAATTTTCTTGGTAGAGGTATAAGCAATTATTTGGGAAAAGCGAATGTCTCTAGGTATACTTTTATTTGAACGAAAGACAACAGATAAAACAACAGGTAATGTTTAGTCCGTTCTCGTACAAAAGCTGTTATAAGGGAAGGACAATTTATCTAAGAGTAATCTTATCGTAACGAAAAACAACATATGAAACAACGGATGATGCTTCGTCCGTTCAACACCTTAAAAAAAGAAACAACAGCAACTTCCTTTTTTTTTTTTTTTTTGCTTCTTAAGAGCCAAGACACTAAGTTCTTAGCTACTCGGAAACACAACAAAAAAGGATAGCAGCCTCTTTCCTCTCTATTTTCCAAAAGCCAGGACTGTCTGAAAATGGCAGAAACCGGGTCCGGTCCACTAAGAGGAAAATGGCAGTAGAAGCTTTTATTATTTTTTTTTCCTCCCAGATGATGACATATCTGGCTCTTACATAAGAGAGATCGCCGTAATAAAACTATATATTCCTTCTGACGGTGGAGATAGGAGGGAGGAACTTCGAGGCTCTATAAGTGTAGGAGGCTGGATTTCTTGGTTATCAAAATATTTTCCTTTTGACGTAAAAATTAAAAATTTACGTGTATTGATTCATTCTTGGGTATCCAATAAGAATCCTAATATTTTTATGGGGTTATATTATAGTCTTCCATCTGATGTAAGGTCAATTTCTTGGGTATTAAAGTATTTTCCTTTTGACGCATAAATGAACAATATATTTGTGCTGATTCACCACATAATATGCAATCAGAATCCTAATTTTTTTCTTTGATGGGGTAATATCACAGTCTTCATATTGACGCATTAAATAATATTCAATAAGAATCCTAAGGTATTTTTTGTAATGGGATTATAAAAGTCTTCCACTTGATGCAAAACATAACAATCGGTCTTTTGTCCAAAACAACTGAACTGCATGAAGAAAAAATATAATTATACTGACTCATTGTATAACATGGGATCAGAATCCTATTTTTTTTCCTTTAATACGATTATACCACAGTCTTCAATTTGATAAACAAAAAATATGAGATTTTGGCTTTTGTAATCCCAAATATCTGACCTGCATAAACAAAAAAATATAATTATACTGACTCATTAAATAATGTGCGATCAGAATCCTAAGATATTTTTATTATGGGATTATAATAGTCTTCAATTTTATGCAAAACATGAGAATCGCTCTTATGCAATCCAAAATATCTGAACAGAACAAACAAAAAATATAATTATGCTGACTCATTAAACAATATGCGATTGGAATCCTGAGATATTTTTGTAATGGGATTATAACATGAGAATTTACTTTTTGTAATCCAAAATATCTGAGATGCATATACAAAAAGCATAATTTTACTGACTCATTGTATAATATGCGATCAGAATCTTAAGATTTTTTTTATGGGACTCTGTCATATTATAAAACTTGATGCAAAACCTGACAATCGGCCTTATGTAAACAAAACTATTTGAGATGCCCAAAATTTTTCCATAGACCAAAAAACCTACGAGTAAATATGTTTACATGCCAGCAAATTGAAGTTACCAGTTTAGTTTGCAAACCCTCTGACAATGCACTTTCCCATCTCAATCACTCTTTACATACCAGTCAGTTCACTGACAACTGCTTTCAAGCAGATTCCTATTTACAACTTCACAGCCTTATCTTGAAAGAGAAATCCTCACTTCATTTCCTGTCCATTGTATTCGAAAGTGACACTTCTCTTTCTCTCTCTTCCCACCGTCAATGGGCAGGAAGACCAGATAGAGACAACATTTGCTGAAGTGTGGAAGCAATTCTGAAAGATGTATCCTTCTTGCTGATTTATATTGTTACGGCTGGAGAGAGAGAGAGAGAGAGAGAGAGAGAGAGAGAGAGAGAGAGAGAGAGAGAGAGAGAATTTTCATAAACAACTTCAAGAGCGAGTATTTTGAGAGAGAGAGAGAGAGAGAGAGAGAGAGAGAGAGAGAGAGAGAGAGAGAGAGAGAGAGAGAATTTTCATTACCAACTTCGAGGACGCGTCTGAGTTTTCAGTTAATTTCTAAAATTCCTTCATAACTTCGTCTGAATTATCTTCGACCTCTATTCCCTAAGCTTATTCACACGAGCTGAAAGAGAGAGAGAGAGAGAGAGAGAGAGAGAGAGAGAGAGAGAGAGAGAGAGAGAGAGAATGAATCATAGTTCATTAACAACTTGAAACACGTGAGATTTTTCAATATACTTCCTAAAATTCCTTTGCGATTTCTTTGAAATATTTTCGACATCTCCCGAGCTCATGACTGTGGAGAGAGAGAGAGAGAGAGAGAGAGAGAGAGAGAGAGAGAGAGAGAGAGAGAACACCCATGCTACACGTGAAAATTACTTGAAACATTTTCCCAAAATGCACGACGAAACATGGCCCTGTACTGTCCTGTCCTGTCCCATCTCTCTTTCTTTCTCTCTCTCTCTCTCTCTCTCTCTCTCTCTCTCTCTCTCTCTCTCTCTCATGCCCGATAAGGGGAGAAAGAGAGAGACCCCTGGCGGATTCCGGACAAGATAAATTCTGAAATACGGCACCGCCATAGCTCAGAGCAGTTGCCCTTAAAACAGCCACAAGAGTCCACTAGCGTCAACCTGGCTGATAAAAGGCCAAGACTACACTGTGACCAGATTTTGGAACCCGATTTGACTTTTGCGACCTGATTTTCGAACCTGATTTGACGTCTGCGACCAGATTCTGGAACATGATTTGACTCTTGCGACCAGATTTTGGAACCTGGTCTGACTCTTTGCAAACAGGTTTTTATGAACCTGATGTGAATCTTGCGACCAGATTCTGCAACCTAGTTTGGCTCTTGCGACCAGATTCTGCAACCTAGTTTGGCTCTTGCGACCAGATAATGATTATTGGAACCTGATTTGACTCTGACAACCAGATTTTAGAAACTGATTTATTCCTGCGACCAGATGTGTTTTTATATATATATATATATATATATATATATATATATATATATATATATATATATATATATATATATATACATGTGTGTGTGTATTATATAATATATATACACAGATACAGTATATATATGTATATATATATATATATATATATATATATATATATATATATATATATATATATATATATATATATATATATATACTTAAGCATATAAAATCATATGAATATACCGTGTAGATAAAATCAGGCAGGCACGCAACAAGATCGAATACATAAACGATAAAAGCAGACAATAATTTCCACTGCTGTCACACTTTTGTGGAGGTGGGGGTTAGAGGCCCCCAAACTGCGCGCTTACGAAACGAATGGCCAATCCTCTTAAAAGCTGACGACTATTGACGTCCCAACATGCTTTTGATTGAATCCCGGGACCTTAGGACGACTCTTTGGTTGCGAGGCAATAAAAGCCGCAGAAGAGAGAGAGAGAGAGAGAGAGAGAGAGAGAGAGAGAGAGAGAGAGAGAGAGGGAGAGAGAGAGAGAGAGGGGCTTGGCCTGAAACCCTGACGGTGCATAATAGAGCCTCTAGCTACGACAACAAAAGCAACAGCAATAGAAGGAGCAATCATTGTAAGGTGGCCCGTGAGAGAGAGAGAGAGAGAGAGAGAGAGAGAGAGAGAGAGAGGGGAGGGGGAGAAAAGGGGGGGAAGGACTCTGAATGGATGGGATTGATATGCTGAGCAGGTCGAGACTTCAATTCCGGTTCGCTTCTTGTCAAGGCGATGCATTGCATTGATGGCGAATTGCGACTCCCGAGAATCTCTGCTTCTGCTTTTCAATTGCTCTCCTGCCAAATCTAAATAATGTCTTACGAACGGCTGAGCATTACAAACCTCTCAGCTTTGACTCAAACCCGCAACCTACGAAAAGCTAAGCTCTACATACCTACAGAGTTCTACTCAAACGCGCAATCTACGAAAGGCTTAGTTTTGACTATAACCAGCAAAGTTGTTTACCTTTGCAACAGGAAATCAACAGGAAATCATTCATACGACTCCTAACAGAAAACACAAGAGGATAATGAATAAAATTTCACATAAACCAAATAGGTATCAGTAATAAGGACAAATCAATCACATGAACGCTGACATACTCAAAACGACAGGGATTATGCAATGCATAAGAAGTTCACAAAAAATAAATTGAATATTTAGCAGTAATAAGAACAAAACACTGGTTATATAAGTGTTAGTCATTTGCTTTTATTATTACTGTCAGAGGTATTTTTTACATGTAGACAGAAGAAAAAAAAAAAAAAAAAAAAACAGATTTACAGGTAATACAGGTAAAATGGGATTGTCCCCCCCGCTCCATATTTGGACCACACAGCAAACGAAAGGAGAGGTAAGCTTACTTCACCACGTGTGTGTTTGTTTGTTTGTGTTTAACGGAGTTTTTTAGTTTTCTGTAAAAGAAAACTGTTGTACCGGCTTTGTCTGTCCGTCCGCATTTTTTCTTTCCACCCTCAGATCTTAAAACCTACTGAGGCTAGAGGGCTGCAAGTTGGTATGTTGATTATTCACCCTCCAATCATCAAACATACCAAATTGTAGCCCTCTAGCCTCGGTAGTTGTTCTTTTATTTAAGGTTAAAGTTAGCCATAATCGTGCGTTTGGCAACGCTATACCACAGGCCACCATCGGGCCGTGGCTAAAAGCTTCATGGGCCGCGACTCATACATAAAATTCGATTGCGACGAAGAAACTTCGGCGTATTTTTGTACTTGTTTGTTCTTGCGTCAGATCTTATATTCATCACTACCAATTAAAAAAAAAGACATAGTCACCTCGTGTGCATGTTAGTACTTTTTTTTTAGTCGAGTTTCCTGTTTTTTTTTTATCCGTACCAATTAAAAAATAAAATTTGCTACACCCGTGTGTTTTTTGCATGCATTCTGAATTCCAAGATATTTGCTTTTTAACTATAGAAAGTTCAAAAATGATTCATAACAAAAAAGTACGTTGATTTTGCTTTCGGACGAGTGAGTTGGCTAAAAGATAAAAATAAATGGACGAAAAACAATGAGAAAACATAAATTCAAACATTACGAGAGAGAGAGAGAGAGAGAGAGAGAGAGAGAGAGAGAGAGAGAGAGAGAGAGAGAGAGAAATAAAAGGATAAAAAACAAACAGAAAACATGAATTCAAACGTGACGAGAGAGAGAGAGAGAGAGAGAGAGAGAGAGAGAGAGAGAGAGAGAGAGAGATAAAAAACAAAAACAAAAACATAAATCTAACTTGATGAGAGAGAGAGAAAAAAAAATGAAGGGGAGGAAAAACAGAGAAACCATGAATTCAAACATGACTCGAAAGAGAGAGAGAGAGAGAGAGAGAGAGAGAGAGAGAGAATAAGGTCAAACACCTGACCCTTGATATTCAAATCTTTCAACGTAGAGAGCTGGACGCAAAATGCCTAAACACGGAAGTAAACAAAAGCAAAACAACCTCACAAACAATAACAATAATAATGATAACAACAACCACAGCAACAAGAGCTTTAAAAAAAACAACAACAACATAATTTCATCGTACGTGACACGAGCAAGATTTTTCCGAGATTAAAGAACACGTAACAAGTAATTCAATACTAAGCAATGGTGACATTACTTCACCAACGCACTAACATCCGATATTACGTAAGCGTAACATTATATACGCATTCTCGATGACGTCAGCGAAAGGTCAGTGGTATTTACCGAAACACTATTATTATTGTTTTAGATTCAAGCGCGAGAGGCTATTATTGCTTTCAAAATGTCATGTTGTGGCTGGCTTGCCTTGTGAGAGAACGGCTTTGGATAAAGGAGTCTTGATTGAAATTCATACAAGCATCATTTAGGATAAATGAAATCAATATGTTTGTAAACTCCTAACTTAATACATTGAGTGAATTGCGTATATTACTCACGACGGGAATCAAATTTCATGCATCACGAGTCTCATCTTCGCTTCAGTTAATCTAAAGAAAATATTTTAGAAGTGTTAATTGATGTAAAGTGAACAAAAAATATTTCAGTCAGCTTTGGGGATCTGTCAGTCAAATTTCCTCAGCCTAAGGAAGTACATGGGTTAGTAGACTGTTTATTTCAATATACACACGATATATATATGGGCATATATATATTTGTATATATATACAAATACATATATATATACATACATATATAAATAAATATATAAATATATATATATATATATATATATATATATATATATATATATATATATATATATATATATATATAGATATATATATATGCATATATACCATCAACGGTAAGACACTATTCATGGGTACAAGCAATTTACCCACGCATTTATATCCCAGTACTTACTCTATCAGGCCATAATACCCGGAGGAATTTAAAGAAAAAAAACTGGTACTAAATGGTCTACTCTTCGACCCGTCAGCCCTTGGGAGAGAGAGAGAGAGAGAGAGAGAGAGAGAGAGAGAGAAATATGAAAGCTGAAAGAGGAAGAAGAAGAAGAAGTTGCCAAACAACTTGTCGACCCATCAACGACCAAGGACAGGCAACCAAAAGTAATCAGAGGACTTTTAGTATCTCTGTAAAGGGGCCCTCCCACGGAGAGGACTCCCGGCCAAGCATTGGGAAGGAAGGATTTCTGTAGAGTTTTCGTGTGATGTCATTCGGGATAAGTTTTGAAGAAAACGGGATAAATTGTTAGATATCTCTCTCTCTCTCTCTCTCTGTATTGACACATTTTTATATATATATATATATATATATATATATATATATATATATATATATATATTTATATATATCTATTTATATACAGTATATACTGTATATGTATACACACACATATATATATATATATATATATATATATATATATATATAT
Source organism: Macrobrachium rosenbergii (assembly GCF_040412425.1). Taxonomy (NCBI): domain Eukaryota; kingdom Metazoa; phylum Arthropoda; class Malacostraca; order Decapoda; family Palaemonidae; genus Macrobrachium; species Macrobrachium rosenbergii. Next base: position 13,463,147 of record NC_089746.1, on the reverse strand, counting down.
ATATATATATATATATATATATATATAGAGAGAGAGAGAGAGAGAGAGAGAGAGAGAGAGAGAGAGTAATGTCTGTTGCTTCTGAAAGTGATATTCAGGAAATCAACGTTGAATATTTGAGTGTTTTCCATTTTTTTTTTATTCGGTGGAAGATTGCCAGGCAATCTAAAGGCCTCTAGGCCTATTGCATTTGAATTGTTGAAAACAAAAAAATAATAGCAACAGAAGTAATGAGCTCATAAAGTTACAGAGTGCCCTTCCAAGGCGGACTTAAAAAAATAAAAGTTGTGTGTGTGTGTGTGTGTGTTTGGGGGGAGGGGGCTAAGCTCCCCAAAGAAGGATGATTCAAATAATCCCACGTAATTGAGAGGTTACGGTGTGCCCTTCCAAGACGCACTTAAAGAAATAAAAGTTGGTGTGTGTGTGTGTGTGTGTGTGTGTGTATTTGGGGAGAGGGGGCTAAGCTCCCCAAAGTAGGATGATTCAAATAATCCGGTGTAATTGAGAGCGGAGATATCACACCAAACACAAGGAGCCGTGTCATCTTAAAAAGAGACATCAAGTACCGCAAATGTCGGCCTGGGATTGAAATATTTGAGAACAACGGCAAGAACAGCTGCACAAAATAAAAATAAAAAATAAAAAACTTATACAAAAGACACACCAAAATAAAAAAAACAATAAAATATAAAAAACTTTAAACAAAATCCCCACCTTAGACATGCGCACACACCTCCTCCTCCTAACGCCTACGTGCAAAACAAGAAACGTGACATCTGTCGAATTAATCCTCCAGGATTTATGGGGTGGGGGGTTAGCATTTGGAGTATGATTTATTTCAGGGGGGTAGGACTTATTTCAGGGGGCAGGATTTAGTTCAGGGGGTAGGATTTATTTCAGGGAGGGTACGATTTATTTCAGGGAAGGTAGGGTTTATTTCAGGGGGGTAGGATTTATTTCAAGGGAGGGGATACAAAAACCGTCCTTGTGATGCAAGTCCCAAAGTGTTTGTGCCGTAGAGATACTGTAGCAAATTCACTTTGTGACGTTGTAGAGAGATACAAGTTTTCACCTTTGGTAGATAGGAGGAACAAGAGTAAACGAAAGTATAAGTCGGAACTGGAAAAATATAAAAGAGAAATAAACGAATGGGGGAGGAATAGCAAGACGAGATTTTTTCTTTGAGAGAGAGAGAGAGAGAGAGAGAGAGAGAGAGAGAGAGAGAGAGAGAGAGAGAGAGAGAGAGAGAGAGAGGTCCACTCCGTCAAATATTTACGAAAAGTCTTCACATAAATAGAAAAATCTAAAAAGTAAGTGGAGAGAGAAAGAGAGAGAGAGAGAGAGAGAGAGAGAGAGAGAGAGAGAGAGAGAGAGAGAGAGAGAGAGAGAGAGAGAGAGTAAGCAGCAAAGAGCAACAACCAAGACAAGGTTTGAAGAAGGGAGATGAAAAAATAAACATGTAAATAAATAAGTAAATAAACAAATAAAATAAAACTCAAGACAAATAAATGAATAAACAAGAAAGCTTCCACAACAAAACAGGAGAAACGGATAAAAATAAATGAAGTGATGAAAAAACCGATTGATTAACACCATTACTTTTAAAACCAACGACGGGGGAGGTATGAAAACACAATGACTAAATAAAAGAAGAGACGGACGAAAAACAATCATTATAAATGAGATCGAGAAACCTGATATCGAAAACAGAAACGAAAGGGGAGCCAGGAAAACGAACGAGGTAAATAAAGATGGAGAACAAAAAATAAGAGCATTAGTGAGGTAATCAGAGAGAGAGAGAGAGAGAGAGAGAGAGAGAGAGAGAGAGAGAGAGAGAGTCGGATCTGCAGCCGACAGAAAAATAACTCTCTTAGGGAGAGATTTAACATCTGTTTTTCTTTCCCTCTTATTGGGTGTAGAAATACACAGCTCTGCACGCGTACACAGGGAGGTGTATTTTGTTAGGTGTAGGATACAGAATACGCAACCTTTAAAGCTCAGGATATAAAATACACAGTATTAACGCTCACGCAGGGAGGTGTATAGAAAGCACAACATTGATGCTTAGGCTACACAGGGATGTGTATTTTGTTAGGTGTAGGATACAGACTACGCAACCTTAGAACTAACAAAGAGAGGTGTATTTTGAGGTGTAGGATATAGAATACATAACCACGCGTACACTGAGAGGTGTAATTAGAGATGGATATAGAATGCACATCCTTTGCGCTAACAAAGGGAGTTGTGTATTTTGAGGTGTAGGATATAGAATACATAACTTCACGCTTATACAAGGAGGTGTATCTTGAAGTGTAGGATATAGAAGGCACAACCTTAAAGCCCCCACAGGAAGGTAAGTGTGTTTTTCAGTATTTCCCAGGCGTGTTCTCGAATACCTGGACTTCCAGAGGCTCCATGCATATGCATGGCGTGACTTAGCCTACCTGGAAACGTGTATGGATCGCGTAGGGATCTCTAAAATGACTTTGCCTATGGAAAAAAAACCTTTAAAAATAGAAAGCCTTTTCTTTTTCTAAAAGGAAGCACTTTACCAATAAAAAAAAAAAAAATTTATTCGTTTTCTAAAAGAGAGATCTTTCCCAATAAGATACAAAAATAAATAAAAATCATTCATTTTCTAAAAGAAAGCACTTAGCCAATAAAAAAAAAAATAAGTAGAATTTATTTGTTTTCTAAAAGAAAGCATTTTGCCGATAAGAAACAAAAATAAACGAAAATCATTCGTTTTCTAAAAGAAAGCACCTTAACAATAGAAAACAAAAATAAAATTTATTCGTGTTCTAAAAGAAAGCACTTTGCCAATAAAAGAATAAAATAAATAAAATAAAAATCATTCGTTTTCTGCAAGAAAGCATCTTGCCAATAAAAAACAAAAACAAATTACATTTTTGTTTTCTAAAAGAAAGCACTTTCGTGTTCCGGAAAGGAAAGGCTGCGTTACTCGAAAAACTGAAAAAAATATATTCGTTACAGATTTGAAAGTAAACTAGAAAAAGTATTCACGCACTACATATGGATTTCTTCAGAAGGTGGATTAACAGGACTGATAAACATGCAGAATGTTGCTTTGTTAAAAATAATTAATTTTTTTAGAATGGTATTTGCTGAAACGCTGGGAGAATTTACAGTAGGTGTGAAAAAATGGAGTCGTATGGTATTTACTTGGTGTCAAATAAGCTGTAAAAATCTCGAATCTAATATATATATATATATATATATATATATATATATATATATATATATATATATATATATATATATATATATAAATATATAATATGTGTGTGTGTATATATATATATATATATATATATGTGTGTGTGTGTGTGCGTGTATATATATTTATACATATAAATATAAATATAATATATATATATATATATATATATATATATATATATATATATATATATATATATATATATATATATATATATATATATATATAGTTATTAAAAAAACTCTGAACACCCGGTTTAAATAAAAATGAGAACAATGTTATAAAAACGGAAAATCATAAGCAAAGTTTTGATTTATTACCTTTTATTCATTATTTTGACATTTCTCCTTTATTTTTAAGTTGTATCGTGCACAAAAGTCCGTTCTCTTAGCCATCCAGGGAGTGAACATGAGTCCGGTGACTATGAAACACCGAAGCAGTTGAGCATAAGCAGGTATTTTTCTTGTGCACAGAGCAAAGTCTCCATATTCTAATATCGTTAAGAAAGTAAACGTAAAGTTTTTGTTGTTGACGATACTGGGTTTGAGTGTAAAATGTGCAGTTAAGGAAATAAGCGAAATAAATCTGAGAATAAAAGCGCTGAAGAAGTCAGTATTCATGAATTAGTATTTCCTATAGATTATCGTATCTTATCAACAGACATGACTGTCCACAAGATCGATACAGCATCAGTGTTTACGGTCGACAAGATACGATAATCAATAAGAAATACTAATTCGTGAATACTGACTTCTTCAGCACTTTTGTTCTCGGATTTATTTCGATTATTTCCTTAACTGCACATTTTACACTCAAACCCAGTATCGTCAACAACAAAAACCTTACGATCACTTTCTTAACGATATGAGAATATGGAGACTTGACTCCATGCTCCAGAAAAATACCTGCTTCCCACTCCTTACTGTTCCCATATGCCCTTTCGGTGCGACATCTGTTGGGTCTTCCATTAGTTACTTGCTCAACTGCTTCGTGTTTCATTGTCACCGGATTCGTGTTCAATCTCTGGATGGCGAAGGGAACAGACTTTTGTGCACGATAGTACTTAAAAATAATGGAGAAATGTCAAAACACTGAATAAAAGGTAAAAAAACAAAATCTTTGCGTATTATTTTCCGTTTTTATAACATTGCTCTGATTTTTGTTCATCTAAAGGGGGTGTTCGGAGTTTTTGGTGACTTATATACTGTGTATATATATATATATATATATATATATATATATATATATATATATATATATATATATATATATATATATATATATATATATATATGAATGAATGTTTTACTGTCATACCACAGTATAATATGAAGATAAAAATGCCCAGAAAACACCGTTTGAACGTTGCAACCATATATTTGGAGCTCTTCCTTCTGTGCCCCTGTTCGCTGGTAAAATATTTTACCAGTAAACGGGGGCACAGAAAAAGTGCTCCAAATATATGGTTGCAAATGTTCAAATAGAGTTTTATGGGCATTTTTATATTCATATTTATATATATATATATATATATATATATATATATATATATATATATATATATATATTTATATATATATATGTATGTATGTATATATACATATATATATATATATATATATATATATATATATACATACATATATATATATATATATATATATATATATATATATATATATATATATATGACTATTTATCACATCACCGTGATTCATATACAATCAGAAAGCTACAAACGTCCTTTAATATCCAATTCACTCTACCTCGGAAGTAATATATTTTCATATATGTTACCGAAGGGGAATTTTTTTTTAGTTGATAATAAGTCCACCGTCCCGTGGGGTCGAACCAGCGACGGACGAGGAATCAGGACTACAGTGACACACTAACCAGTCGGCCACAAGAGAGGGTATAAGTGAATACCATCTCCCATCAGCCCACCCGTCGAACTCAGGTGTTTTGCGTTTGGAGACGATATCCACCCACCTCTGCCATGTTGACCGTGTAGTGCGTTTGTCGCACGTAGCCATATTATGACTATTTATCACATCACCGTGATTCATATACAATCAGAAAGCTACAAACGTCCTTTAATATCCAATTCACTCTACCTCAGAAGTAATATATTTTCATATATGTTACCGAAGGGGAATTTTTTTAGTTGATAATAAGTCCACCGTCCCGTGGGGTCGAACCAGCGACGGACGAGGAATCAGGACTACAGTGACACACTAACCAGTCGGCCACAAGAGAGGGTATAAGTGAATACCATCTCCCATCAGCCCACCCGTCGAACTCAGGTGTTTTGCGTTTGGAGACGATATCCACCCACCTCTGCCATGTTGACCGTGTAGTGCGTTTGTCGCACGTAGCCATATTATGACTATTTATCACATCACCGTGATTCATATACAATCAGAAAGCTACAAACGTCCTTTAATATCCAATTCACTCTACCTCAGAAGTAATATATTTTCATATATGTTACCGAAGGGAATTTTTTTAGTTGATAATAAGTCCACCGTCCCGTGGGTCGAACCAGCGACGGACGAGGAATCAGGACTACAGTGACACACTAACCAGTCGGCCACAAGAGAGGGTATAAGTGAATACCATCTCCCATCAGCCCACCCGTTGAACTCAGGTGTTTTGCGTTTGGAGACGATATCCACCCACCTCTGCCATGTTGACCGTGTAGTGCGTTTGTCGCATGTAGCCATATTATGACTATTTATCACATCACCGTGATTCATATACAATCAGAAAGCTACAAACGTCCTTTAATATCCAATTCACTCTACCTCAGAAGTAATATATTTTCATATATGTTACCGAAGGGGAATTTTTTTTTTTAGTTGATAATAAGTCCACCGTCCCGTGGGGTCGAACCAGCGACGGACGAGGAATCAGGACTACAGTGACACACTAACCAGTCGGCCACAAGAGAGGGTATAAGTGAATACCATCTCCCATCAGCCCACCCGTCGAACTCAGGTGTTTTGCGTTTGGAGACGACATCCACCCACCTCTGCCATGTTGACCGTGTAGTGCGTTTGTCGCATGTAGCCATATTGTGACTATTTATCACATCACCGTGATTCATATACAATCAGAAAGCTACAAACGTCCTTTAATATCCAATTCACTCTACCTCAGAAGTAATATATTTTCATATATGTTACCGAAGGGGAATTTTTTTTTTTAGTTGATAATAAGTCCACCGTCCCGTGGGGTCGAACCAGCGACGGACGAGGAATCAGGACTACAGTGACACACTAACCAGTCGGCCACAAGAGAGGGTATAAGTGAATACCATCTCCCATCAGCCCACCCGTCGAAGTCAGGTGTTTTGCGTTTGGAGACGATATCCACCCACCTCTGCCATGTTGACCGTGTAGTGTGTTTGTCGCACGTAGCCATATTATGACTATTTATCACATCACCGTGATTCATATACAATCAGAAAGCTACAAACGTCCTTTAATATCCAATTCACTCTACCTCGGAAGTAATATATTTCCATATATGTTACCGAAGGGGATTTTTTTAGTTGATAATAAGTCCACCGTCCCGTGGGGTCGAACCAGCGACGGACGAGGAATCAGGACTACAGTGACACACTAACCAGTCGGCCACAAGAGAGGGTATAAGTGAATACCATCTCCCATCAGCCCACCCGTCGAACTCAGGTGTTTTGCATTTGGAGACAATATCCACCCACCTCTGCCATGTTGACCGTGTAGTGTGTTTGTCGACGCGTAGCCATATTATGACTATTTATCACATCACCGTGATTCATATACAATCAGAAAGCTACAAACGTCCTTTAATATCCAATTCACTCTACCTCAGAAGTAATATATTTTCATATATGTTACCGAAGGGAATTTTTTTAGTTGATAATAAGTCCACCGTCCCGTGGGGTCGAACCAGCGACGGACGAGGAATCAGGACTACAGTGACACACTAACCAGTCGGCCACAAGAGAGGGTATAAGTGAATACCATCTCCCATCAGCCCACCCGTCGAACTCAGGTGTTTTGCGTTTGGAGACGATATCCACCCACCTCTGCCATGTTGACCGTGTAGTGCGTTTGTCACACGTAGCCATATTATGACTATTTATCACATCACCGTGATTGATATACAATCAGAAAGCTACAAACGTCCTTTAATATCAATTCACTCTACCTCGGAAGTAATATATTTTCATATATGTTACCGAAGGGAATTTTTTAGTTGATAATAAGTCCACCGTCCCGTGGGGTCGAACCAGCGACGGACGAGGAATCAGGACTACAGTGACACACTAACCAGTCGGCCACAAGAGAGGGTATAAGTGAATACCATCTCCCATCAGCCCACCCGTCGAACTCATATATGTTCCCCTTCGGTAACATATATGAAAATATATTACTTCCGAGTTAGAGTGAATTGGATATTAAAGGACGTTTGTAGCTTTCTGATTGTATATGAATCACGGTGATGTGATAAATAGTCATAATATGGCTACGTGCGACAAACGCACTACACGGTCAACATGGCAGAGGTGGGTGGATATCGTCTCCAAACGCAAAACACCTGAGTTCGACGGGTGGGCTGATAGGAGATGGTATTCACTTATACCCTCTCTTGTGGCCGACTGGTTAGTGTGTCACTGTAGTCCTGATTCCTCGTCCGTCGCTGGTTTGACCCCACGGGACGGTGGACTTATTATCAAAAAAAAAAAAAAATTCCCTTCGGTAACATATATGAAAATATATTACTCTGAGGTAGAGTGAATTTGATATTAAAGGACGTTTGTAGCTTTTGATTATATATATATATATATATATATATATATATATATATATATATATATATATATATATATATATATATATATATATATTATACATTAAATTTTTCATTTCAATTTACAAGTACAATGATCCACAAAAATGCACTTATTTAAAATAGAAAATATTATCATTTCAATTTCTAAATACAATGATCCATCTACTGACCTACATCTATATCAGGCTACCTATCTTTACGAGGATAAATTGTCAGTATTCTCCATGAAAACGTACGTGTTTACGAAGGAAAGTATTATTCCATAGGAAAATGTTGTTTACCTCCGAAACTCAATAGGGGATACAGGTCATGACGAGTTGGCAACGGAACGAAAGCAAATTATAGAGATATTTAAGTATATATATATATATATATATATATATATATATATATATATATATATATATATATATATATACTATATATATGTAATATATATAATATATAATATATATATATATATATATATATATATATATATATATATATATATATATATATATATATATATATATATATATATATATATATATATGTATACAATACATACATACATACACACACACATATATATACAGTATATATATATATACCGAATTATAATGTGAGGCAAGTAGCTACAACATTGCAGTTTACTAATACCCCTTATCAATTACATGAAAAGACGAGGTCTGAGTTTAAACACCTGGAAACTAATAAAAAATTGATAAAACGAAGGGCCTTGGATAAAAACTAGCGAAAAATACTACAAAGTCAAAATGGACACATTCACCGAAATCACCCGAGTATTCCTGCGTTGGTCACAATTTCAGAAAAAAGGAACAACTAAAAGCACCTTTGTTTTTGTGAACAAAAAGAGTTTAGCGGTGTCAAATTAACATATAAATTTACACTCAACACTTCTAATAATCAAAGGCTATTTAACCTAAAGGCCAGATACCGATATTGACCAAATACACCGATACATAGACAGGTAACCGACTACAACAGTCACAGAATACAGAAAATGGACAGTGATGCACAGAACCTCAGTGACTGCACAGACAGACAGACAGACAATCCGTACAGCAATGGACAAAGGAGCTGACGGAGGTCTGTGCGAAGGAAATCAGCAATCGACGGATGAACAGAACTGAATTTACTGCAGCAAACGATAATGAAAAACACAAAGCAATACCGATAAGAATGTTCATAGAATTACCTCTCTCTCTCTCTCTCTCTCTCTCTCTCTCTCTCTCTCTCTCTCTCTCTCTCTCTCTCTCTATCCCAAACCAGGTTAACAGAAACATCAATAACCATTGCTTTTCCAAAATACTTCAGATATTCCATATACACACCACCGTCAACAGGAATTGCAAAGCAACGATAACACCAGTAACAACAGCAATCATATAGCACACGAAAAATATATACACGATATTCACGCCTCTGAATCGAAACAACAAAGCAAAAACAAAAACAAAAAACTACGGAAACATATATAAAACAACAACTAAATAATAGAGGTTATAACCATCGCATTCCTAGATGAACGCAGTTAAAACACGCAGTCGTAAAAAAACACGAGAATTTGTTTTCTCTTCCGACCCAGAAATTTACTAAACGATGTCAAAAAAAAGTAAAAAAAAAAAAAAAAAGTGCCAAAACCAAATCACGGAGAACAATGTGAAACAAACGACAAACGCTTTTATTGCTCCCGCCCTGCGAGAGGGGAAAGTGTTTATTGCAAATAACAACAAAAGGTATGCTTGCTTGTGCTTGTATGCATGTGTGTGTGTGTGAGAGAGAGAGAGAGAGAGAGAGAGAGAGAGAGAGAGAGAGAGAGAAATGGAATGTCTGCTTATGTGTTTAGCAAAGGAATGTCTGCTTGTGTGTGTATGTGTGTGTGTCTGTGTGTGTGAGAGAGAGAGAGAGAGAGAGAGAGAGAGAGAGAGAGAGAGAGAGAGAGAGAGAGAGAGAGAGAGAGAGAGAGAGAGAGAGAGAGAGAAGGTATGTCTGCTTTTGTGTGAGAGAGAGAGAGAGAGAGAGAGAGAGAGAGAGAGAGAGAGAGAGAGAGAGAGAGAGAGAGAGAGCAAAGGTGAAAGGACCCCAATGAAAGCAAAGACGATGCCTCTGAAAAAAAGTGGACGAAAATAAAATCACCCACGAAAAAAAATATACGAATAAAAACAACACCGAACAAAAGTGAGAGAAAGTTCAGTAAAAAACATGAAAAAATAAAAAAGAAACTCTCACTGTCGCAAAAGAGAGCGAGGGTAACAAAAAGCGACAGAAAAAGAGAGAGAGAGAGAGAGAGAGAGAGAGAGAGAGAGAGAGAGAAAATAAAACTCCCCTTCGTTACAAAACCAAATGAATAAAAGGATGAAAAATTTGCAGCAACAACTAAATTGAGCGTCCATGGCGAGATCCAATTAAACTTTGACTGCAGGAGCTGTGTGTGTGTGTGTGTGTGTGTGTGTGTGGAACTAAAAACACACAGAAGGACATGCAGCCAAGAGATTCCCCCGACGTGCAATGAAAATGCCTGAAGAACTCACCAGGTACTTCAGGGTATTCTAGCACAGGCGCGCACGTACACGCACGCACACACATATTTATATATATACACACACGCATATATATATATATATATATATATATATATATATATATATATATATATATATATATATATATATATAATGTGCGTGTATACATATTACGAAAGATTATATTTTCCCCTTCATTACGAATTGAATTGCAGACAAAAAGGAATGGTGTTGGCTAGTCATTAAATAATTTAGTGTTATCATAAAAAAACTAAAGAAAATCTCCCATACGCATGTAGACAAAAAGCTCCCTTGAAGTGTTGACAATGAATCAACCCTTGACTGAATTTTAAGAACAGAATATGACGTTAAAAATTAAACAAAAAAAAAAAGAAAAATATTTCGCTCTAATTTTCATTCTGGCTCCTGCAGCTTACATATACTCGGGGGATTTCAACTTTTTGACAAGAGAGAGAGAGAGAGAGAGAGAGAGAGAGAGAGGAGGGGGGCCAGACACGTGGTCCCTGGAGGATCCAGAAGGAATACAGAGTGAGAGAGAGAGAGAACGAAAAAGTGGTGAGAGAGAGAAGGAAAAAGTGGAGAGAGAGAGAGAGAGAGAGAGAGAGAGAGAGAGAGAGAGAGAGAGTGTGTTCCTGAACGATACGGAAAAGTGAGAGACAGAGGAGGGGGCAGTCACGTGGTTCCTTGAGAAATCCAGAAGGAAGAAGAGAGAGAGAGAGAGAGAGAGAGAGAGAGAGAGAGAGAGAGCAGGGGGCAGAGACGTGGTCCCTGGAGAAGGATCAGAGAGAGAAGAGAGAGAGAGAGAGAGAGAGAGAGAGAGAGAGAGAGAGAGAGAGAGAGTTAAGTATATCTTAGTTTTACCAGACCACTAAGCTGATTAACAGCTCTCCTAGGGCTGGCCCGAAGGATTAGATTTATTTTACGTGGCTAAGAACCAACTGGTTACCTAGCAACGGAGCCTACAGCTTATTGTGGAATCCGAACCACTTTCTAGCGAGAAATGAATTTCTATCACCAGAAATAAATTCCTCTTATTCTTCACTGGCCGATCGGAGATTCGAACTCGCGGCCAACAGTGCTAGCTGAGAACAGAAGTCACTCCCCCAACGAAGAACGAGAGAGAATGGCGTGATACCGAAAAGAGAGAGAGAGAGAGAGACAGACAGACAGAATGAATAAGGGCGTGATACCGAAGAGAGAGAGAGAGAGAGAGAGAGAGAGAGAGAGAGAGAGAGAGAGAGAGAGTGTTTCTGAACGATACAGAAAAGTGAGTGAGAGAGAGAGGAGGGGGGCCAGTCACGTGGTCCCTTGAGAAATCCAGAAGGAAGAGAGAGAGAGAGAGAGAGAGAGAGAGAGAGAGAGAGAGGAGAGAGAGAAAGAGAGAGAGAGAGGGGGAATGAGGTGAGGGTCGCATATCGCTGACTGACAGCCTCCCGACAGCTAACTGAGAACTACACCGCCGCTCACTTTAAAATCTCGAGTCGGCCGGCGACTTTGCGTAAATATATAATAAATTCCCCCTTCCTTTCTCTCTCTCGGCCTCCGTGACTAATGCAACAGCAGTTGCCCACTAACCCCCACCACCCTCTCCCTCCCTCCTTGCACTCCCCGCCCCGCCACAACACCCCACCCCTCTTTTTGGAGAGACAGCTGAAATATTCAGCAGCTCATTTTTATGAAGAGGGGAACATTATCCTTTTCTATTTACTTTAGGAAAATGTCTTTGTTGCTGCTCCTTTCATATTTTTTTCCCCTGCGAGCTGGTCTCTCTCTCTCTCTCTCTCTCTCTCTCTCTCTCTCTCTGGAAGAGTTCGAATTATAAATTTGGCCCCGTGAGAAGCTGAATTATTTACGACAAGCCCAATAAGTTAGCCTGTCACAAGGTAAAATTCAAGAGTCAAATTCTCTCTCTCTCTCTCTCTCTCTCTCTCTCTCTCTCTCTCTCTCTCTCTCTCTCTCTCTCTCTCTCTCTCTCTCTCTCTCTCTCTCAATATTCCCATATGATTCAACGGACAATTTTTAGAATACTGAAATTGTTCTCCTTCCTGTGTGTGTGTGGTTTTACATAATAACTACGAAACCACCGACTTCAAATATATTCTCTGAACAGAGAAACGCTTTCTCTCTCTCTCTCTCTCTCTCTCTCTCTCTCTCTCTCTCTCTCTCTCTCTCTACAAGCTGTAATTCTCTTGGCAGTTCCACGGACTCCTAATTTTCCGAATTCCCCTTTCGCTTCAGAAGATCTCAGCGAAGCGTAAACGCAATGCTAATGATAAAGACAGCTGCTGAAATTTCAATGAGAGAACTTAAGAAGAAGAAGAAGAAGAAGAAGAAGAAGAAGAAGAAGAAGAAGAAGAAGAAGAAGAAGAAGAAGTAGCGATCTGTTCCACGAGGCTCTGAAACGTACGTGCTTCACATATGTGAGCCCTGGTTGGGGCGGGGGGCAGTTTTGGGATTCCAAGGAACGAGGCTCCTCTTCTTCAAGATAAAGTAAGTGAATACATAAATAAATAAATAAATAGCATAAATAAAAATAAAAAATGGCACTTAAAACAAGAAAAAAAAACTTTAAAAGGGCATTGTAAACGTAACATTTGCGTAGATTGGGAAGCGTTCAAGTTCTCGCTTCTACCTAACGCAAAACGGAAAGTGCCTCGTAAATATAACATTATTTGGACTCGGTTCGCTTCTTGGGCTTGGATTTGGCTTCCTAAAATGGAAACAATGCTCGTAAATTTTCTTAAAATTAGATGAGTTTTTTATTAGCTTCAAAGATAAGCTACCTCGTAAATTTTTCATGGAAAAAAGGCTGAGTTCATTTAAAAAAAAAATTTTGTATTAGCTTCAAAATGTCATGCACCTGGAAATAAGCTTCGTAAATTTAACATTATTTGGACATGTTTCATTTCTTGGCCTTGGCTTTGCCTTCCTCAAGTGGAAACCAGACTCGTAATTTATCACAAAAAAAAGACTTATTTCATTTTTCAAGTATTTTTTTATCATTAGCTTTGTAAATTTAACATTGTGAGAATCTGGTTGGTTTCTATTCATTCGCTTTAATCCACGTAAATGGAAATGAAGTTCGTCAATTACCATAATTAACCCACGTAAATGGAAACGAAACTCTTCAATTTAACATCAATTTAACATAAATAAAGACTCGAATATTTTTTTCAGTTGCTTGTTTCAACGAGTCTTGCATCTCTAAACGAACTTCGTTAAATTTAAATCTCGGTTCCAACCAGCGCAAATTTAAACAAATCTCTAAAATGTTAAATGGTGTAGATCTGGTCGTTTTTAGTTTTCTGTAAAAGAAAACTATTGTGCCGGCTTTGTCTGTCCGTCCGCACTTTATTCTGTCTGCACTTTTTTTGTTCGCCCTCAGATCTTAAAAACTACTGAGGCTAGAGGGCTGCAAATTGGTATGTTGATCATCCACCCTCCAGTCATCAAACATACCAAATTGCAGCCTTCTAGCCTCAGTAGTTTTTATTTTATTTAAGTTTAAAGTTAGCCATAATCGTGCTTCTGGTAACAATATAGGACAGGCCACCACCGGGCCGTGGTTAAAAATTTCATGGGCCGCGGCTCATACAGCATTATACCGAGACCACCGAAAGATAGATTTATTTTTGGTGGCCTTGATTATACGTTGTACAGAAAACTCGATTGTGCCGAAGAAACCTCGGCGCATTTTTAACTTGTTGCTCTTAGATCCAGCTCACGAAATGTCTGTTGTCTAGTAAATTTACCAATACGAACTGACTTCTTTTTAGCTATAAGCCTCATTCCACGCCAATGAAAACGGGAATCGTAATTTTAACATTCTGGAGACCTTGCTCGTTTCAACTCGCAGCATCAGCAAGCCAAGTAACTGGGAAATGGGCAAATTTAACATTATGAATATTTGTTTTTTTTTTTTTACCTCTTAGCCACAACTCAGGCAGTTGGAGGCGCAACTCTTATTACTAAAATTGTGTATATTAATTCGATTTTATAATTGGTCATTAGTTTAAACAATGCAAGAATTATATTAAGCCTCGTAAATTTAATTTTGTAAAGATCTGTCTTTTATTTCTTAAATTTTTTCAAGTTACAACTCGCAAAGATTTAAAACTGAGATCTCTTGGCAAATTGTAAGGGACAGGTTTATTGCTTAACACAAAAATACTGGCGTTGCAGATACTTAGGTCAATTACTGGCAAATTGTAAGGGACTGGTTTATTGATTAACTCGACATAAAAAAAAATTGGCGTTGCAGATACAATGATCAGTTACGCAGACAGCCTACTGGTTTTAAAAGATCTCAATTCTAATTACAGGGACACACAGCAGAGGAACAGAAGTCAAGTACCGATGTAGACGTCAGTTATTAAACTGAAAGAATTAACTGTAAAATAAGTTTCGATTTTTATATGATATGATATGAATTGAATATAGAATTTAGGCCAAAGGCCAAGCACTGAGACCTATGAGGTCATTCAGCGCTGAAACGGAAATTGACAATAAAAGGTTTGAAAGGTGTAACAGGAGGAAAACATTGCAGTTGTACTATGAATCGATTGTTAGGAGAGGGTGGAAAGCAAGATGGAAGAAAGAGAATAAGAAAGGAGGTACAGTAAAAGGAACGAAAGGGGTTGCAGCTGGGGGCCGAAGACACGCCGCGAAGGACCTTAAGTAATGCCTACAGTGCACCGCATGATGTGCACCGACGGCACTAAGAGAAGAGAAGTTTATGAGAAATCTTACGAAGGAAAATGCGACACTAGAAATACATATTACATAAATGCATATCGAAAAAATCCGGCTGAACAACTCCTGCATGAAGACGAAACAACATTCACGATATGTGATTAACGAAACGTCAAGAAAATGACTGACAGGAACTAATCCGACGAGAAAGTAGAAAGTGCAGGATATCCTGACTGAATCAGGTCACCGAGTATTTGCAACGGAAATGTGGTGGGTGGATACCGTAGACTTTATCCGCGCGCATTTTAGCATTATTTTATTAATTATTATTATGTTTATTATTATTCATAATAATATGAACCCTATTCATATGGAAAAAGCCCACAGGAGCCATTGACTTGAAATTCAAGCTTCCAAAAAATATGACAAACAAAACCGTTTTTTTCAAACATTCAAACACCCGTCCCCCCCCCTTTTTTTACAAACAAAACCGTCCCATTCCTTGTTTACAAACAAAACGGACTTTTTGGTCAAACATCCAAACACCCGTCCTTTTTCTATATACAAAACCTTCCCTTTTTTTCAAACATTCAAACACTGGTCCCCTTTTTTTTTTTTTGCAAACACAACCTGTCTTTTTTTTTCTCTCTCTCCTCAAAGATTCAAACAGACTCAAGCATAACTGCGCACTTTTATTCTGACTGAAACACTTCTGTTGGACTGAATTCTGCAAGGAGGGTACTTTTGCAATATTTCCTCTTAACCAGCGACCACTGATTTCCCATTCGGATTTGCACGGCATACTTGAAATTCCTGCTCCTGGGCTGGTCGAAGTAATAATATTCCCTCATGCCAGCTTAGTTCGTACAAAAACTCCGTCAACGTGCCTGGAGAGAGAGAGAGAGAGAGAGAGAGAGAGAGAGAGAGAGAGAGAGAGAGAGAGGTGTTCCGAGTTCTGGAGGGGTATTCGGCACCTCTGTGCGCTTCCAGTCCGCCAATTCCAAAAGTGTTTTGGGGGGTTTGTGTATAACATCTGGAGTGGAACAGTCTATAAATTTGTTGTATTGTGGTTTCAAAACTCAGCTTACAAAATTTAGTTGAGATAATGAAAGACTATTTTTTTTTCATTCTGGTTTAATAGCTGGTTTGCAAAATGTTTTAACTGGTGCAAAAGTCTACAGTTTTTAGTTTTCTGTAAAAGAAAACTATTGTGCCGGCTTTGTCTGTCCGTCCATACTTTTTTCTGTCCGCACTTATGCTGTCCGCCCTCAGGTCATAAAAACTACTAAGGCTAGAGGGCTGCAAACTTGTATGTTGGTCATCTACCCTCCAATCATCAAACATACAAATTGCAGCCATCTAGCCTCAGTAGTTTTTATTTTATTTAAGGTTAAACTTAGCCATGATCGTGCGTCTGGCAACGCAACAACACAGGCCACCACGGCCAGCTGAGAGTTTCATGGGCCGTGGCTGAGAGTTTCATACAAGCATTAAACGCTGTGCATAAAACTCGATTGCGCAGAAGAAACTTCTGCTCAGTTTTTACTTGTTTCATTCTAACTTTAACAGTCAATTTGCATTTATTTGAGGTAGTGAAAGAATCTATGTTTTTTTTTATTCTGATTTGAAAACTAGCTTGAAATTTTTTTACGAAATATTCTATTTTCTTATTAGGTTTGAAACTCGGTTTTCAATATTTATTTGAGGTAGTGAAAGAATCTATGTCTTCTCATTCTGGTTCAAAAGTCAGTTGTAGAGGGTTTTAGCTGTTATGAAAGAATTTAATTTTTTTTTCATTATGGTTTGAAAGCCAGCTTGCAAATTTTTACCTATATTTACTCAATATTGATTTAAAAATCATTTTAAAAAGGGTTTTAAGGTTGTGAAAGAATCTACATTTTTTTTATTGATTCAAAAAATCAGTTTGAAAAAATTTTTACCTGTACGAGAGATTCTATACCCTTTTTTATCCTCTTTTAAACCCAAACTGACAAACCTTCAGGGCATTCCTTCCACAATGTCTACCAGTCCGATTATCGCCGCGCTTGTTTAAATAATAATTCCACTGTATTTTGTTGAAATACTTTGATGAACACTGAAATAATATACGGTCTAAGAGGAAATTATCATTCTGTAAATGACTACGGGCCAGAGTACAGATTATTAAAAAGTGCCATAAAATTACACAACAGAATTTCGAATCCCAGATTCCCTATAAATCATTTGAGCTGACCAATCATCTCTGACCAATCATCTCTCCACCCTATAAGGGGGATCGTCGTCTGTGCACCTCACATGGTGCACTGTCGACATAAGCAAAAGGGCATTTGCAGCGTCCCTTCGGCCCCTGGCTATACCCACTTTTTTAGCCTTTTACTTAACCTCCACTCCCACTTCCTTTCTTCAGAATTGCTGTCCAACCACTCCAACTCCCTCTTTTCACTGTCTCACGCGCTGAATGGCAGAAAGCGCCCCAGTGCTTGGCTTGACAAACTAAATAAATGAAAAAAATATAAATAAATAAATAAATAAACCATCTTTCCAGGTCATTTCCGATCAGAATTGGTAGTGTTACGGACAAAACGTTGTGGAACAGACTTCATCTAAAAGGCAATTGCCTGACAGGATACTCTTAACAGCATCCACACCGCAAATTGAATATGGGATTAACTGAGACCTCCTGCTTTGCTGGTGACAGCTTAAAATGTCAACATGCTTCAATATACGGTACTAATATGATAGGGTCTTAGGCTCAAGTTCTATGCACAGATAGCTTCTCATTTTAATAGATATCTTTCGATTTTTTAAAAGAAAATAATGTTAATTTTAATCTTTTTATGTTTCATTTATAACAGTCTCATTTTCTGACAATACAGCTGATTTTCATCAAGGTTTTTTGAGTGAATATCATTTATTAATAATTGAACCGTGCCCTAGTATCGAATTGTACAATTGAGTTTCAATTTGTTTTTTCTTTGTTAAATATTCTCGTATTCAGAAAATAATGTTGCTGATTTTCACCAAACAATTTTTTGAGTGAGTATCATTTACTGATAACTGCATCGCATTTTGGTAGAGAATTATACAATGAGAGGTCTATTTTTAATTTACTGTTGGCAAAGATAACACATACGTGGAATATACAGAAACTGGGTTAGATCGTTAACTGTTCAAGTGTTGGTTGTGGCAGGTAGAAAAATTACCTGTACATCACAATTTGAAGTTTCACTGTCTTTCCATTTAAAATGAATTACGTCACACAACCCTTTACCTAAAAGAGAGAGAGAGAGAGAGAGAGAGAGAGAGAGAGAGAGAGAGAATCAAATACTACCAACAAAATAAAGCTAAGCTGACGTTTCACAAAACAGGAACATTGTATCGAACTGCACTTGACCTGATCAGTCACGAGTGATACAATGATTTTTAAAATTTTATTTTCTGAACAAATAGTTAAATTGGCCAGTGTGAGGGGAAAACTTTTTAATAGCAGAAAACCGCACCAGTTTGTTCGGTTAACTTTTCCATTAGCTGTTGACGTCCGAATGCGCCAGAGGTAATGCGGATTAAATTGCCCGGCCGGATCGGATTAGTTATTTCATAAAGGGGAAATTGTGTAACAGAATATGTCTTCATTCGGAATACAGAATATTTCTCCCAAATCCCCAGCGCTCTCTCTTTATTCACACACAAACACCGCCTCTCTCTCTTTCTCTACTCACATACGCACATATATGAAAATATATTATTTCCGAGGTAGAGCGAATTGGATATTAAAGGACGTTTGTAGCTTACTGATTGTATATGAATCACGGTGATGTGATAAAAAGTCATAATATGGCTGCGTGCGACAAACGCACTACACGGTTAGCATGGCAGAGGTGGTTGGATATCGTCTCTAAATACAAACACCTGAGTTCGACGGGCGATTTGTATATGGGAGACGATATCCACTTATACCTCACTTGCTGGCCGCGTGGGTTAAATGCGTCCACTGTAGTCCTGAGTTCTTGTCCTTCGCTGGTTCGAGCCCACGGGACGACGAACTTATTATCAACTAAAAAATTCCCCTTCGGTAACATATATGAAAATATATTATTTCCTAGGTAGAGCGAATTGGATATTAAAGGACGTTTGTAGCTTACTGATTGCATATGAATCACAGTGATGTGATAAAAAGTCATAATATGGCTGCGTGCGACAAACGCACTACACGGTTAGCATGGCAGAGGTGGGTGGATATTGTCTCTAAATACAAACACCTGAGTTCGACGGGCGATTTGTATATGGGAGACGATATCCACTTATACCTCACTTGCTGGCCGCGTGGGTTAAATGCGTCCACTGTAGTCCTGAGTTCTTGTCCTTCGCTGGTTCGAGCCCACGGGACGACGAACTTATTATCAAATAAAAAATTCCCCTTCGGTAACATATATGAAAATATATTATTTCCCATGTAGAGCGAATTGGATATTAAAGGACGTTTGTAGTTTACTGATTGTATATGAATCACGGTGATGTGATAAAAAGTCATATATATATATATATATATATATATATATATATATATATATATATATATATATATATATATATATATATATATATATGTGTGTGTGTGTGTGTGTGTGTGAAGGTGTGCTTGCCTGTGTGTGAGAGAGAGAGAGATAGAGAGGAGATTATATATATACTGCATATGTATTTATAAATACTGTATATATACTGTATATGTATATATATATATATATATATATATATATATATATATATATATATATATATATATATATATGTATACAGACACAAACGAACGCACGAAACACACACACACACATACTTACACACTTTCCTAATCGAGGTAAGTTACACATAGAACTTAACACTGATGACGACGCAGACTGCATTGCCGTAAGCAGTAACGAAATATTTAAGGCTAGAATTCTGTCTCATATTTCACGGCAATGCAGAACCAAGAATGAAAGTAATATGAGAGAGTCGACTGAGATATCTGAAGTTCCCAAATTATGCCCCCTCCTCCTGCACCCACCCCCAACAAGTAGGAGGGAATAAAAGCCCCAGGCATGACGTTACTCAAATTGTAGTAATTTTTACAAGTTCGCTGCAGTTCTTAATCTTCGCGAGCGAACTTTGTGATTCATCTTGCTGAGAATTGTGAAGCTCGTCCTTCTGAAAACTTTAGACCGAAGGATATATTCATTCTCTCTCTCTCTCTACACTTTACAAAGAGGAATATTGTCACTCTCTCACCTTAGACCGAGGGGCATTCTCTCTCTCTCTCTTTCTCATTATAGACCGAGAGATAATTCTCTCTCTCTCTCATTATAGACCGAGAGATAATTCTCTCTCTCTCATTATAGACCGAGAGATAATTCTCTCTCTCTCTCTTTATCACACCTTAGAGACCGAGGGATAATCTCCCCCCTCTCTCTCTCTCTCTCTCTCTCTCTCTCTCTCTCTCTCTCTCTCTCCTTAGACCGAGGTATATTCTCTCCCTCTCACGTCAAACAGGAATATTTTCTCTCTCTCTCTCTCTCTCTCTCTCACACACACACACACACACACACCTGAGACTGAGGAATATTCTCTCTCTCTCTCTCTCCTCAGACCGAGGTGGTATATTACCTCTCTCTCACCTCAGACAGGAATATTCTCTGTCTCTCTCTCCCCCTCTCTTTCTCTCTCTCTCTCTCTCTTTCTCCTTCCCCGAAGCGTGAGATACTGAAACACCTAATTAAGGCGCCATCGCAAGCAGCTCCGGCAATCGTTGTTTTAATTGTCTAAAGACTTAAACTCTGCGTCACGTGCTTCATTGCCTTAATTGAAAGCAGGGGGGAATAACGCTGGGAATAATGGTGGGGGTAATGCTGGGAATAAATGCTGGGTGGAATAAGTTTGGAATAACGGTGGTAATAAGGTTTGGAACAACGCTGGGAATAACGTTTGGAATAACGCTAGGAATAATTCTAGGAATAAGTGGGTAATAACGCTGGGAGTAAGGCTGAAAATAACGCTGGGAATAATGCCCGGAATAACGTTTGGAATGACGCTAAGAATAATGCTCCAATAATGTTTGGGATAATGCTGGGATTATCGCTTTGAATAACGCTGGGAATAAGGTTTGGTATAATGCTGCGAATAACGCTGGGAATAATGCTTGGAATAACGTTTGGAATAACGCTGGAAATAACGATTAGCATAACGCTGGGAATAAGACTTTGAATAACGCTTGGAATAATGGTACAACTAACGCTAGGGATAATGCTTGGAATAACGGTGGGAATAACGCCATGAATAAAAGTTGGAATACCGCTTGGAATAACGGGGGAATAACGCTCCAATAACGCCATGAATAACGGCTGGAATAACGCTGGGAATAACGCTTTGAAAAGGAAGAGAAGAGACCGACTGCATATCTCTGAGGAATCTTCTATCGCGGTGCCGATCGAGCGAGCGAGAGCGCGAGATTTGAAAGGGGAGAGACGGGGATGTGGGAGAGAAATCTGATGGATGGGAAGAATTAGAAAGAATAGTTCGAGGAAATAGGAAACTGGGAAGAAGAATAAATATGGACGACGGGAAGATTTGGAAAGAACAGATAGAGGAAATGGGAGGCAGAGAAAAAGAATAAAAATCTGGAAGATAGAAGATTTGGGAAGAATGGTTCGAGAAAATAAGACCCGGAAGAAGAGTGAATCTGTAGGAAGGGAAGATTTGGGAAGGATATTTCGAGAAGACAGGACACCAGGAAGGAGAATAAATCAGAAGGGGGAAGATTTGGGAAGAATAATTCAAGGAAATAGGAGACAGTAAAGAAGAATAAATATTTGGGAAGAACGGTCAGAGTAAATAGGAAACCAGGAAGAAGAATAACTTAAAAAGCAGACTGCAACGGATCATGACAATTCTAAAAAGTAAAAAATGCGACGAAGTTTTTTCGGCGCAATCGAGTTTTCTGTATAGCCGCTACAGCGTAGCCTATAATCAAGGCCACAGAAAATAGATCTATCTTTTGATGGTCTCGGTATAATGCAGTATGAGCTGTGGCCATGAAACTTTAACCACCGACAGGTGGTGGCCTATCCTATATCGTTGCCAGAAGCACGATTATGGCTAACTTTAACCTTAAATAAAATAAAAGTGACTGAGGCTAGAGGGCTGCAATTTGGTATGTTTGATGATTGGATGGTGGATGATCACCATACCAATTTGCAGCCCTCTATCCTCAGTAGTTTTTAAGATCTGATGGCAGACAGAAAAAGTGCGGACAGAATGAAGTGCGGACGGACAGACAAAGCTGGCATAATAGTTTTCTTTGTCAGAAAACTAAAAAGTAGAAAAAAGGAAGAGAACAAGTTTCTAGGAAGTACACTAAGGAAGAACGACTATTTTGGGGAGTAAAAGACTAACCATGGGAAGAACAGTCGGAAAAAAAAGAAGAAAAATGGAAAGTAAAATTTTAAGAAGGTAACTGTGGGAAGTACAATACAAAAGAATGCGAATTCATAGACTTAAAATACTGATAAGGGAGATATTCATGCGAAATAAAGGGCTGGGATGGAAGGCGAATTTAGGCAGAATGAACACTGGGAAGACATTTCATCCCAGGAAGTGGGAGGAACGTTTCGATAATAAGTTGCAAAGGTTCTGAACGAGATCGAGATACGGAAATATAGTTGAAAGGAGACCGGACCGAAAGAAAATAATATTTAAAAAAAAAAAAGAATTAAGATAAGAGACGAGAAGAAGTTGAAAGGCAAACAAAATTTTAATCTAAGACAATAAGAGAATTTAATAGCAATAATAAGAATGATTGTGCAAAGAGGATACAATGTCACAGAAAAAAATACGAATAATAAGAGAGACACAACAATAACAGAAACACTGGGCGTTGCGGAAAATACTATATATAAAAAAAGATGAGGGGAAGGAAGATGAAGCCCTGTGACAACAGAGAGAGAGAGAGAGAGAGAGAGAGAGAGAGAGAGAGAGAGAGGGTGTGAAGCCGAAACATTAGACGGGTTGAAGCATCAACGAGGAAGTTTTTGCAGAAGCGCAGCCCCATTGGCGCCTGAGAGAGAGAGAGAGAGAGAGAGAGAGAGAGAGAGAGAGAGAGAGAGAGAGAGAGATCTTCGCCTTCCTCCGAGCTCTGTGTCACTCAACGCCCTGGGGATGATTCTTATTCTAGTTTTATCGGCCGCTGCCGGCCTCCATGTTTAACTAGTTCGTTCGTCTCTCCTGTGTTACCAGTCTTACAGACCAGTTACATAACAGTTATATTTAATATTTAATGCTGAAATATATCCGGAAGAGATTGGAAAAGCCCCGAATATATTAAATGTATAATGCATCTGCTGGCTACAGCTGCTATCTGGTGGCTTGTATGCGAGCCTGTATGAGTGATTTCCACCGCAGATAAATTAATCGGCTTTAACTAATGAAAATGGAAATTGGCCATATTTCTGCGGCCTGTTACCGAGAGCGAACCATCAAATGCTGGTCATTATCAGCAAGCGCACAGACACACACACACACACACACACACAATATAAGCTTTTAAAGCTATGAAATATTAGACCAACATTTAGACCCCTGCGGTTCTTCGTGGTTTGACCGAATCTAAACAATACGTTCTACTAATTGAAAAATAGATTAAATCAAGCTACGAATCCACGTTTATGGCTGTCCCAAATCATTCAAATCAATCCAATAAATAAATACGCTCACACCAAGCTTTTAAAACTATGAAATATTATACCTCTACGTAGACAGATACGGGTTTTCATAGTTTGAGTCTAAACAAACGTGCTATTAGTTGAATAATGGTTTTAATCAAGTACGAATCCGCAGGTATGTTGTCCCCAGTCATCCGAGTAAATAAATAGATAAATACTCACACACACACACACATTATGCTTTAAACGATATGAAATATTTAGACCTATACCTAGACCGATACGGTTTTTCATGATTTGACTGAGTCTACACAATACGTTCTGTTATTTGAAAAATGGGTTTAAATAAGTACAAATCCACATGTATGCCTGCCTTCCAGTCTGCTAGATAAACAAACAAATAAATAAATACAGCTTTAAACGATATGAAATATTAGAACTACATCTAGACCCATGCGGTTTTTAAAGGCCTCACTGTGTCTAAACAATATGTTCTATCAGTTGGAAAATGAGATTTAATTAAGTACGAATCACAGATATGCTTGCCTCCCTGTATATGCCAGATAAACAAACAAGCAAATAAATAAATAAATTAATAAGTGCTTCCATTCGAAGCTCACGTTTTCGGTACTGATACGGAAACTGGGGGGTTTTAAAGTAGGCTCGTTCATAATCATTGACATTGATTGGCGCGTTCAGTGACCATCCAGTTGGAGCGTTTTAAAGTAGGACGGGTTGGAGCGTGTGCTCATGAGCCACATGCTCTCCATAATACATACATACGTACATACTGTACATACATACATAATATAAAGGCAAATGCCACGAAGGAAAGTGAAACAACGGAGCGGTGCTAGGCCTTTGGAGCGTCCGCTAGTAAATGACCGTTGCGTCGAAAGGCCTAGCACCACTCCGTTGTTTCACTTTCATTCGTGGCATTTGCCTTTATTTATATATTCATCACGTTCCATATTTTCGTGATTCAGTTACACATACATACATAATATATACAAACATAAGCTAACAAGCGTACTGAATCTATTCACCATACCTTGGGAATAACTTGCAGCCAAGAGGGAATTATAATTGTAAGTACTAATGCCCCCGCCAGGACACGAACCTGGGATTTGGTTTAGAAATAACGATAAACAGTCGATTTTGGCCTCTCAGTATCTAAACCATAGGCCCAGGTTCGCATCCTGGATGGGGACCCAGATTCGAATCCTGGATGAGGAAGAAGCAATTAATAATTGATATATCTTTTGGGTGTACATTTAGCCAGTGTATAATGAATTCATTATTAAATATATATATATATATATATATATATATATATATATATATATATATATATATATATATATATATATATGTGTGTGTGTGTGTGTGTGTGTGTGTGTGTTATTTATGTATAAACATATATATTTATGTATTTATATAATCACACACACACACACACACACACACACATATATATATATATATATATATATATATATATATATATATATATATATATATATATATATATATAGAGAGAGAGAGAGAGAGAGAGAGAGAGAGAGAGAGAGAGAGATATGACTAAGCGTTTTAAGCACTGTCACACGATAGGGTATGCATCCGCTGTCGCATATGCAAATTAATTTGCGATTAACACTGCATCCGAATCCTTATAACAAGCGAGTAAATAAAGCAAGGAGACAGCTGCATCACGAGAGGTCCTAAGGACCTGAGTATCCTTTGGAGACTGACATCTCCTGCATGGCTTTTCGAAAGTCCTTCTTGTACAGTACCGTATATATGTATATGTACATGTATGTGTATATATATATATATATATATATATATATATATATATAAATATATATACATATATATATTTATATATATATATATAATATATGTATATGTATTTATGTATATATATACACATGTATGTATATGTAAATATACATATATACGCACATTTACAATACACACACACACACATATATATATATATATATATATATATATATATATATATATATATATATATATATATATATATATATATATATATATATTCATATTTATACAACACCACCTAACCAAGCACAATTTCTTAATTGTCATAAAAGGAAGCACTGCAATTACAACTTTATTTTTTTTTAACTATCACGCGAACTCTTGTAAACAGGTGTCACTATTTCGTTCAACGACCCTATTTCCATTTAACTATAAATTGTCACTTTATATATTTAAAACAAAAACACTGTTCTAAAAATAAAAACAATCAGAAAGTAATATATATATATATATATATATATATATATATATATATATATATATATATATATATATATATATATATATAATTTAAATCTATCAGTTCATTATATTTTACGTTTAAAATTAAAAACAGATCAATGACCTCTTTTTGAACGCTTGCTCGGAATCCGTGACGTCACACACAAACAGAGAGATTTCAAACGGTGATTCTGAGAATCTTCATACCAAAAGATTAAAAAGCTTTAGTCTTTCGACACATAAATCAATACACATTTTTATCAATGAATAAAGAATAGGTTCACGCTACACTTTATATATATATATATATATATATATATATATATATATATATATATATATATATATTTATATATATATATGTTTTGTATATATATTATATATATATAATATATATATATATATATATATATATATATATATATATATATATACATAATATATATATATATAAATAATATATATATATATATATATGTTTTATTTGTTACTCTTTATAAGTGGAAGTCTCATGAAAAAGATTAAAATACACATAAAATATGTCGCTTATATAAATATTTATTGCATTAACGAAACAAAAGAACAAACATACTTCATTTGCTTAAATCTTCGAACTGAATGAAAAACATAAAAAATGCACAAATGTTTTGTTGCTTTTATTTGTCTCTCTAATGAAAAATCATAAAAACAAAAAACTCTTCATTTGTTCGTAAAACAAGCTTTAAAGCTTTAAGTGAATGTCCATTGACGAAGGCTGAAATATCACTTGCAA
Organism: Macrobrachium rosenbergii; assembly: GCF_040412425.1. Lineage (NCBI taxonomy): Eukaryota > Metazoa > Arthropoda > Malacostraca > Decapoda > Palaemonidae > Macrobrachium > Macrobrachium rosenbergii. Next base: position 13,436,075 of record NC_089746.1, on the reverse strand, counting down.
AGAGTTATAACTAACCAAATAAATACAGAAAAGCGGATAATATAACACCCATAATGAGTCGTATATTACGGTTCCAATTTCCGTTTTCTAAACCGACTACGCCCAACAGCAGCCTTGATTTCCAGTTTTTTTTTTTTTTTTTATCGCTGGGACGAAAATAACGCGTGTTTTGCTTTCCAGGGAGGGTTTGAAGACTGAAATTTTATGTTATGATATTAAGATGACTCTTGGATACACTGAGTAACAAATAATAATAATAATAATAATAATAATAATAATAATAATAATAATAATAATAATAATAATAATAATAAGTAGTAGTAGTAGTAATAATAATAATAATAATAATAATATTTTAGTGGTTGCATCAGTTTCTTGAGATTGAAAAAGTTAATTCGAATTTTTTGGCTTGTTTCTTTCCTTTATTTTGATTCGTTAATAATAATAATAATAATAATAATAATAATAATAATAATAATAATAATAATAATAATAATTTCATTTAAACAGAATGGTAGTCTGGATGCCGGTAACTTTGCACTGTAGTTTCTCAATCTCTCGAGTGAGTTTCTTCGTAACATCAAGCAAGTTATATATATGATAATATATATATATATATATATATATATATATATATATATATATATATATATATATATATATATATATATATATATATAAATATATATATATATATATATATATATATATATATATATATATATATATATATATATATATATATATATTACAGTAGCCGTCCAAAGTTCATAATTCAGATATGTTACTGTTCCTTGGCCCAAAAACATATTTGTGCCGTTGTGGCCCAAAATAACCACCGAAATAGTGTCACAGTAAGTTCTGAGGATGGCAATCTAAGTCCAAGGACTTCGGACTTCGCATGAAGTAGTATGGGTCTTAAGCGCTTTCTCGCATGACATATTTCTACATCGTTTTTTGCGTGACTTATATTTTTTTTAATTTTTTTCTTACTAAATAACTTCTTCTTTTCCATCTCTTTTACTTCTTTGTTATCACATTTTTTTCTTCTCAATCGTTCCTTGCTTGATATATTTGTTAACGGTTCCATGAAAAAAAAAATGTATATTGCATCGTCTATTTATTTGTTGCTATTTATTTTTGACCTTCTCTTTCTTCAATCGTTCCTCGCTTTGACATGTTTCTTAACTGTTCATGATATATATATATATATATAACTATATATATATATATATATATATATATATATATATATATATATATATATATATATACATATATGTGTGTGTGTATTTCTTCGATGACTCATTTCTTTCTTGACATGCATTTGCTTAACTGTTCTTTTATTGTTGTATATTTCTTATTGTCGTCCCATTTCCTTCCTGACTGACGAATATTTGTTTTTAAATTGTTCCTTGGTAACATATATTTCTGAAATGTTTCTCAACTAATGTACAGTATATTACTCTTTAATTTCTTCATAATATGGCGTATATTTCCATGTTTTTATTTGGTGAATTCACATGCATTCAATTTGGGTTTCTTTTATATTCTTAATTGCTCCAAGATTAATGTTCAGATTTCTTTACTCTTTCACTGCAGAATTCATATTAATTCTTTGTCCATTTCTGAGCTTACATTTCATGCTTAGCTATAACCTTTTCTATATTTCCATTCCCTTGCATTCACTTCTCGTATGCTTATCGCATTTTCTTTCCTGCGAAATGTTCTTCCCTTCTTATCTTTCACACTTCTCAAATAATAAAATCTTTATCGTTCTTAACAGGTTACTTAACTTATTTATTTGCTGCTGTTCTTAACAAGCCACTTAACTTCATTTATTTGCTACTGTTCTTAACAAGCTACTTAACTCCATTAATTTGCTACTGTTCCTAACAAGCCACTTAAATCCATTTATTTGCTACTGTTCCTAACAAGCTACTTAAATCCACTTATTTGCTACTGTCCTTAACAGGCTACATAACTCCATTTACTTGCACCACATGTGTCAAGAAATCTCTTAAACTTATTCTCACCTCAGTTTCCATTTCTTCCAAATTCCATCTCACCTCGTGGCTTTTCCAACGTCTCAATATTCCTTGCTGTTTACAAAATGCATAAACGAACACATTACAGATTCTGACTCTTCAAACATTCTGTTGACTTTCAGCGGGCATCGAACATTCGCCAATAATTTCAGGCTGTACCAAACAGAATCGTTTTCCTTGCATTTCACTGAGTATAGACGTATATCAATTACGCTGTTAGGTCCGTTTTTCCACGTTGAGAGAGAGAGAGAGAGAGAGAGAGAGAGAGAGAGAGAGAGAGAGAGTTGCTGTAAATCATTTCTTGGGTAAATGAAAGGGCACAACTAATACTGTGTGCGTGAGAGAGAGAGAGAGAGAGAGAGAGAGAGAGAGAGAGAGAGAGAGAGAGAATAGCATGTTAATGAGACGCTTTTGACATCTTTAAGCCACTGATTAAACTGTAAGGAGATCAGACGTGTGTGCGCGCGCGTGTGTGTGTGTGTGTGTGTGTGTGTGTGTGAGAGAGAGAGAGAGAGAGAGAGAGAGAGAGAGAGAGAGAGAGAGAGCTTTTCGGTATTGCCATCTGATGAGAGAGAGAGAGAGAGAGAGAAATATATAATTTCAGATTTAGTAGCTCACATAAACTGATTAGTGTAAACCAAGTATATTATACTTAAATTGTAGCATTTCGTGGAAAATAATAAAACCATGGAAATTTCACGTTTTAAAATCAAGTGTTGTGTCTCATTTATTAGGTCGTGAATATAATTCAAAAACACTGTTTCTGTTTTCGTATATATTAAGCGTGCTAACTTCAAACACACAAACAATTATATAACAATCTGTCGTCTCACTGTCAACCTCCGTTTTTCGACAGACAGAATATCCCCACTTCTCCCATAAAAACAAAATTACCGCAGCATATTAACAGCATCCTCAAGGAAATACTTAAGTAATGACACCCCGAGACGATTACGGGTTTGGCACTGAAAAGTATAGGTCGAGTGCCTAATTCGTCCTCAGGGGTGGATCTAAATGGCACTCATGTGACACAGTGCCATTCATTCCTTCGGTTTTAGTTTTCTGTAAAAGAAAACTTGTGTCTGTCCATCCGCACTTTTTTCTGTCCGCACGCATATCTTAAAAACTACTGAGGAGGCTAGAGGGCTTCAAATTGTTATGTTGATCATCCACCCTCCAGTCGTCAAGCATACCAAATTGCATCCCTCTAGCCTCCTCAGCAGTTTTTATTTTATTTAAGGCTAAAGTTAGCCATAATCGTGCTTCTGGCAACAATATAGGATAGGCCACCACCGGGCCGTGGTTCAAGTTTCATGGACCGCGGCTCATCCAGCATTATACCAAGAACACCGAAAGATAGACTGCGCCGAAGAAACTTCGGCGCATTTTTTACTTGCTCCAAGTAGAAGACAGAGAAATTAAAGAGCTCTAGCGAAGATGGATATAAATTCACTGCGTATCGGGTTTCGAGATTGCCTGAGGTTTTACTGCCCTAAAATGCTGTGTCAAACGAGCAGTTAATGATGACTTTAGCACCACCCTGACCAAACAGATAGTAATTTCGAGCGAGCGTTACGGTGATGATCGTCTTTCGGTCAGTTTGTCTGTCTGTCAGAGGACAAAACTGTCAATTAAATCATCTCTCGACCTCTCTTTCAAAAGACCCTGCCGTCAACCATACAGTCTCTCTCTCTCTCTCTCTCTCTCTCTCTCTGTCATGTCAAATAGCATTTGACAGTCAATTAAAGCTCTCTCTCTCAGAGGAGCTAACCGTCGACCACTCTCTCCCTCTCTCTCTCTCCATGAATGCCCAACAGTCGACCAAAATGTCTCTCTCTCTCTCTCTCTCTCTCTCTCTCTCTCTCTGAGTACTCAACAGTCAACCAAAAATATCTCTCTCTCTCTGCAAAGGCGTCGCCGTCACGCGAACGACCTCAGTGACGCCATTCCGCAGACGTAACGTGCAGTTCCGAACCGTCAAATGTAGAATATATGGTCCGCCCATGTCACACACTCTATGACGTCACAAGGAAAGTCTGAGGGGAGGGGAGGGATGGGAATGGCGGAGTTGGGGGGAGGCTCATAAACGGCTACATTAACGATGGTCATCCCGAGAGGACAAATGACATAAGAAACAGCTAAACAAACAAGGCGTAAGTGGCCGAGAAAACAATCAAGAGAGAGAGAGAGAGAGAGAGAGGTTATGTAAGCACTGTCAGGGAAGGATTGTGTTTGGTGTTGAGGGAAGAGTGGGGGGGGTTATATAGGATGAAGAAGTGAGTATAGCATATGGGAGGATGGAATGGGAGGATGATCCGGTACCTTATCTTGTAGGATGGGGATTGGCGGATGAAGACAGTAGGTGGGAAATATTCTGGGAAGATCCGGTACCAATTTAGACTCCATACTGAGTTGGAGGCTCATTATGGAGGAGAGGAATTCGATGAGGAACGCGGTATGGGAATGGGGTCAAAGAAACCGAGGCCTTGAATTATGGAGTACAACTGGAGTACAAAAGTTTAAGATGGAAGAAAAGGAATATGAAAGGACATAAAGTTAAAGTAACGAAAAGGGTTGCAGCTAGGGGCCGAAGGCACACTGCAAAGAACCTTGAGTAATGCCCACGGTGCACACCGCATGAGGTGCACTGACGGCACTACCCCCTACGAGCTCTTCGTTGGGTGAGTCGGTAGAGCTGTGGACTAGCACTCACTAGGCCCGAGTTCGAGTCTCCGGCCGGCTGATGAAGAGTTAGAGGAATTTATTTCTGGTGATAGAAATTCAATTCTCACTATACTGTGGTTCGGATTCCACAATAAGCTATAGGTCCCGTTGCTAAGTAACCAATTGGTTCTTAGCCACGTAAAATAAGTCTAATCCTTCGGGCCAGCCCTATACTAGGAGAGCTGTTAATCAGCTCAGTGGTCTGGTTAAACTAAGGTATACTTAACTTTTTTTCTTACGGGGATAAATATATAAACGGCTGAAATATAATAATATATTCATCGCCATTTCCGTAGCGCTTAACGAAAACCGGACTAGAACAACACTCACCTTTATGCGCCGCAGTGAGCTCGCCTGATTTAGTAACCGAAAAAGGAGATGATTTAATAAGGCTAATATTATATACAGAAACACCGTGCCTTAATCATTTCCCCCAAATGCTTTGCATAATGCAATATCAAGTTAATTTGCATTAATTCGTTTATTTTCGTCATTCATTAACCAGATTTTTTCCTTGTACGTTAATGTTCGCGGGGTCGACAGAGAGAGAGAGAGAGAGAGAGAGAGAGAGAGAGAGAGAGAGAGAGAGAGATACTCATTTGCAGTTGTTTTCATAAGCTACAATGACCTGAGCTACTACAGTAAATACAGTGGTTTTTGAGAGAGAGAGAGAGAGAGAGAGAGAGAGAGAGAGAGAGAGAGAGAGAGAGAGAGAGAGAGAGAGAATACTCATTTGCAGTTTTTCCTATAAACAGGAACAAACTGAACCCACAGTGACACTTTTTTTTTAGAGAGAGAGAGAGAGCAATACTCATCTGCAGTTGTTGTTCCTATTGTTTGACAGAAACAGGTTTACCCAAGAATTACTGTTCCACTACAGAGAGAGAGAGAGAGAGAGAGAGAGAGAGAGAGAGAGAGAGAGAGAGAGAGAGAGAGAGAGAGAGAGAGCTTCCCCCACGTAAAAGCTGACAAGAGACAGCAATTACATTTCCATATTATAGAAACTTAAGGGTCCTCTCCAATTTAAATGGAAGCCATGTTTTTCACACAAGAGACTCCGTGGCTGTACAATATTGCTATGACACACGCCTCAATTATAAGGGGTAAGATAACTAGTTTGTCTTCAGCTTTCAGAAAAGCATTTTCGTACTCAATTTGAATTTAATCATAGAGGAGGAGATGTGAAATATATATATATATATATATATATATATATATATATATATATATATATATATATATATATATATATATATATATATATATATATATATATATATATATATATATTATATATATATATTATACTTATGTATCTATAAATATATATGCATATATATGCATATATTGTATGATTTTCTCTCTCATTATTTCTTAATCAGCGTTTAATGAAGAGAATGAACAAAATAGAACATTCGTGGCTTTGTAATTTCCTTTCATTTACAAAGAAATTAAGACCAAGCAAATATACAGAAGAGACGCAACATTAGCTTCATGACTTCAACACAAGCTTCGACATTTTGGCACAAGCTTCAAGGCTATATAAGCTTCAAGTCTCCAACATAAGCTTCAATACTTAAAAAAAATTCAATACTTCAACAAAAGCTTCAATACTTCAACACAAGCTTCGAGACTCCAACACGAGCTTCAATACTACAACATTAGCTTCAAGGCCCCAAAATAAGCTTCGGAACTCCAACCTAAGCTTCAATGCTTCAAAATAAGTTTCAAGACTCCAATGCAAGCGTCCATACTGTAACACACGCTTCAAGACTCAAAATAAGTTTGAATACTTCAACCTAAGCTTCAGTACTTCATCACAAGCTTCAAGACTCAAACACAAGTTTCACTACTCCAACATAACTTCAATAATCCATGACAATCCTCAAGACTCCAAGATATGCTTCAGTACTTCAACACAAACTTGGAGAATCGAACATAAGCTTCAAGATTCCAACATTAACTTCAATACTCAAAGAGAAGTTTCAGTACTTCAACACCAGCTCCGTAACTCCCACATGAAAGTCAATACTCCAACATAAGCCTCAATACTCCAACATCAGCATCAATACTCCAACATAAACCTCAATACTCCAGCGTAAGCATCATTACTCCAATACAAAACTCATGACTTCACCGAAAACCTCATACTTCAACACAAGCTTCAAGACTCCAACAAAAGCCTCAATACTGCAACATAAGTCTCAATACTTCAACACAAGCTTCAAGACTCCAACAAAAGCCTCAATACTGCAACATAAGCCTCAATACTTCAACACAAGCTTCAAGACTCCAACAAAAGCCTCAATACTGCAACATAAGTCTCAATACTTCAACACAAGCTTCAAGACTCCAACAAAAGCCTCAATACTGCAACCTAAGTCTCAATACTTCAACACAAGCTTCAGGACTCCAACAAAAGCCTCAATACTGCAACATAAGCCTCAATACTTCAACACAAGCTTCAAGACTCCAACAAAAGCCTCAATACTGCAACATAAGCCACAATACTTCAACACAAGTTTCAAGAATCCAACAAAAGTCTCAATACTGCAACATAAGTCTCAATACTTCAACACAAGCTTGAAAGCTCCAACAAAAGCCTCAATACTGCAACACAAGCTTCAATAATGCAACATAAGCATCAATACTTCAACACAAGCTTCAAGGCTCCAACAAAAGCTTCAATACTGCAACATAAGTCTCAATACTTCAACACAAGCTTCAGGACTCCAACAAAAGCCTCAATACTGCAACATAAGCCTCAATACTTCAACACAAGCTTCAAGACTCCAACAAAAGTCTCAAAACTGCAACATAAGTCTCAATACTTCAACACAAGCTTCAAAGCTCCAACAAAAGCCTCAATACTGCAACACAAGCTTTAATACTGCAACACAAGCATCAATACTTCAACACAAGCTTCAAGGCTCCAACAAAAGCCTCAATACTGCAACATAAGTCTCAATACTTCAACACAAGCTTCAAGGCTCCAACAAAAGCCTCAATACTGCAACATAAGCCTCAATACTTCAACACAAGCTTCAAGACTCCAACAAAAGTCTCAATACTGCAACATAAGTCTCAATACTTCAACACAAGCTTCAAAGCTCCAACAAAAGCCTCAATACTGCAACACAAGCTTCAATACTGGAACACAAACATCAATACTTCAACACAAGCTTCAAGGCTCCAACAAAAGCCTCAATACTGCAACATAAGCCTCAATACTTCAACACAAGCTTCAAGGCTCCAACAAAAGCCTCAATACTGCAACATAAGCCTCAAAACTTCAACACAAGCTTCAAGACTCCAACAAAAGTCTCAATACTAAAACATAAGTCTCAATGCTTCAACACAAGCTTCAAAGCTCCAACAAAAGCCTCAATACTGCAACATAAGTCTCAATACTTCAACACAAGCTTCAAAGCTCCAACAAAAGTCTCAATACTGCAACACAAGCATCAATACTTCAACACAAGCTTCAAGGCTCCAACAAAAGCCTCAATACTGCAGCATAAGCCTCAATACTTCAACACAAGCTTCAAGACTCCAACAAAAGTCTCAATACTGCAACATTAAGTCTCAATACTTCAACACAAGCTTCAAGGCTCCAACAAAAGCCTCAATACTTCAACACAAGCCTTCGAGACTTCTTCATCGTCTCACACAGACACACAAGCATCTAATCGATCGTAAAATCCCGAGGCGATGATCTATTACAGAAAATGAGCCGTCACCCAAGACGACTGTTTGTTTTCCTAGTGTAATTGGAAGCATCATTAATAAAGACAAACACCCACGCACGCTTCCCCACATGTCAATCTGACAGAGGTTTGTCTCTTGCACGCATATTATAATCTATCTATATTATAATCTATATTACAGTCGATTGAATTTTTAGCTTGGTCTGTTAAAGTCTGTCGAAATTTGGACTTTTAGGGTTGTCTGATACGGAAGTAAGTGCATTTTGATAAATAATAATAATAATAATAATAATAATAATATAATAATAATAATAATAATAATAATAATAAAGTTCGTGGGCTTTTAGACTTGCTTGATACAGAAGTACGTGCATTTTGATCGATAATAATAATAATAAAAATAATAATAATAATAATAATAATAATAATAATGTAGATACGAAACTTTCCACTCTATAATATTAAGCTTCACACATTACTTCCTTTATTTGTAGTGATTCAAACTATATACAACGAAGCCAAAATCCTTGAACGAAAAGAGGGCTGTATTAAAAGGGGATTATTTGCGTATGTATGTATATGTATATCGTACAATCTTCTTCTTCTTCTTCTTCTTTTAACGTGCTTTTATTCCCATTTTTGTATGGGGTAAGCACGATGCCTTCTTTTGAAGGACTTTTTGATTTGGCTTTGGGGTAGACCTGTGGTCTCGATCGGCTGCCCTGCCTGACATCGCTTAGACCCCGGTACGTATGTTTCATGTATCATACCCGACCCAACGCCCTTTCTTCCCAGCAGCGAGAAGTTATTGCGCGGGTATGGCGAGAGTTCGAGACGTGTGAGATGTTTGTTATGTTTTTAGAAGGTGTTGTAGTGGCTTTGTTTTGTGTGTGTATTTAGTCTGTAACATCCATTTGCTTTTTAAGCAAACCTATCCGTTGATTACAATATATATATATACATACACATACATACATATATATACTGTATATATAGTTATGTATATGTATATATATAATATATATATGTATATTATATATATATATATATATATATATATATATACATATACATACATATATACATAATTACATTACTGTTCAACATCCATTCAACATCTCCCCTGTTCTCCACGAGAAGCGATGTTCATCATCATCGTTTCTCGTACTAAAAATAACTCTCTCTCCTCTCCCCTCCCATTATCCCAGCGAAGACATAACCCGCGCACCATAATTAAAACGTTGCTGGTGAATGAAACCTGATTTCCTGTGAGTTTTTTATTTTTATTTTTTTTAAGGAATGAAAAACTCTCCACAACATAATAATTTTAGTCTGTAAATCTTTTTTTTTTTTTTTATTTGTCCTATTTTTTTTAAGGATCGAAAACCTATTCACAATGTCATTTTAGCTTAGCACATTTCTTGTTAGTGGTAAACTTATATTTCAAGGAAGGTCAGAGGTGAAAAAAAAAGTCTTATGGTAAGAGAGAGAGAGAGAGAGAGAGAGAGAGAGAGAGAGAGAGAGAGAGAGAGATTATATTCATTTTAATGGTTTCGCCGTAATGAAAACTCAGAGCGTATAAACACCCCCCCCCCACCTCTCTCTCTCACCGTAGATGCGACCTACAACAGTCAACTAACGACTAGATAAATAATTCACTGATTAGATCACGGGGACATACTGATTTTAGAGATCATGCCCAAATGGAGGCCAGAGAGGCCAGAGAGAGAGAGAGAGAGAGAGAGAGAGAGAGAGAGAGAGAGAGAGATTGTTAAGTTTCCCATTCTTAGCAAGCCTTTGCAGACAAAATTGCTAATTCCATGCCCTTTGCCATTCGGGCTGCGACTAACCACAATGGCCTAACTACCAGGTACTGTTGCTCACAGGGGCAATGTTGACCATAAATTCTGAGAACAATGGAACTGTTTAGTGGATCTGAAATGTGATTGATACATGCATACATGTAACTAAAAATACACTGTACCCTGAGGAAAGTATATATTACATCCAAGAAGGCGCTAGGTACTTGTGCCTCTTATTTCCATAGGGCCCCTGCAGCACTTACATACATCCATACATACATACATCCATATATGTACACATCCGTACATACAAGCATACATACACTCATGGCCGTGTCCGCAAAGCAGTTCAGCTTTGCCGAAACATGAACTGAATTTATCGCCGCATAAAATACACGTTCAGTTCCCGTATGGTGAGCGGGGGCTTTACCATCCAGATGTAAGATAACATGTCCAATTCTCTCGTATGGTGAGCAGGAATATCCCACCACGGCTCGATAATTTCGGGTGCTTGCAAACAATTAAACAAATGTCTCTTCCGTTCTGTTCTCTCTGTCTGTCTGTAACACGCGAGGAGCGACCCTTCTCTCTTCCAAGACGGAGAATGATTTACGAAAAGGGGAACACCAGAACCTGGTGTCAGCGTCTAAACAATTCGTTAAGAGGGGCGGGAAAAGACATTCGTTTTATGCCAATGAAGGTGGGAATTAGATCACACGAAAGATTCGCCCCTGATGAGGAGAAGCAAAATAGAAAGCAATGGGAAGCGAGAGAGAAAGGGAAAGGGAAAGAAAGCTTTAACGAGGGGAAAGGATATGAGAAATGTTCCCATCTCTATAATACTGAAGAATGAATTTCGCACTCGCGCATCGATAAGAAACGGAGCAAGTGAACTGAAATTAGGAGCGGGTGCCTTGAGAGAGAGAGAGAGAGAGAGAGAGAGAGAGAGAGAGAGAGAGAGAGAGAGAGCTTCATTTGCAAGTGTTTATCCTAAGGCTTGACAGGAACAGACATAATCCAGCATTACTGGGCCACTTTAGTAAATAGAAACTGGTTTCTAGAGAGAGAGAGAGAGAGAGAGAGAGAGAGAGAGAGAGAGAGAGAGAGAGAGAGATTCATTAGCATGAAGATTTCTTCTTCCTTTGCCCGGTATTGAAATGGACCAGACACCCAGTGTTACTTAACCACTAATATTACTAGAAGCGGTTTCTGGAGAGAGAGAGAGAGAGAGAGAGAGAGAGAGAGAGAGAGAGAGAGAGTTAATCAAATAACCAGGCTTCACTTCTTGGGCTATCACTCATTTAATTCAACAGAGCATTATTAATTCGCTCATTCACGCAAATTACATTTCATCAAAGAACACACCATTAGCTCCCGATGCGGGCAACAAAAATTTATTGTACATAACGAGTCACAGATTTCATGCGCAGTAGACCACTAGACGCAAGAGAATATAAATAAATAGTGCAACGTTATTCTTGTGCGCTTTCAACCGCGGCTTCAACTCCTTTCTCGACGACTCCGAGAATCTTATTATTTATTTACCCAAACTCTCTCAACTTGAGCTTCCTCATCGACCCCAATTTCCCCCCTGTGGTAATTTTTCAATTGCCACTGAAGTCGGTCTGCCCCATCTGGAAAATTATATTCATTTACACATGTATATTTCACGCAGTTTAAAACACTGTCTTTATACTGCCTCTGCACATAAATTCATGCCTTTTAATATTCCCTAGTATTTCACGTTGTAAAGTTAACAGGAAAATGAGCGAGGTTTTGGTGTTAAACAACGCTGAACTGCGCGGCAACGCGAAAAGTACAAAGTAAATTACGGGATTACGGGAGTTACAAGAAGAGCAGAACTAGAAAATGTAATTGCCACTCGAAAACCGGATCACCTAAATACCAGCTGGGGAGACATTTTTAAGTGTGTCATGGACTGATGGTGTGCTCAATTTCGCTCCAAATTTCATCACTTCTAGAAACAAATCTTTGATACTTTTTTTATTGTGATGACGAAGCTTTGAAGCAGGAAAAATCGAAAATTAAATGAAGTTCTGAGCTAAGAGGAAAGCTGGTTGATCTACTGTACTTAAGAGCTGAGGGGAAAGATACTTTCTTGCTCAAAAGATGAGTGGAAAAATTATTTTCCTACTCAAGGGCTAAGAAGGAAGATGGCACTTTCCTGCTCAGAACTGAGAGGAAAGATGGTTTTCCTGCTCAGAGCTGGGAGAAAGATAGCAGTTTCCTCCTAAGAGCTGAGAGGGAAGATGGCTCTTTACTGCTCAGAGCTGGGAGGAAAGGTGGTGCTTTTCTGCTCAGAGCTGGGAGAAACATAGCACTTTCCTGCTCAGAGCTGAGAGGAAAGATGGTTTTCCTGCTCAGAGTTGGGAGGAAAGGTGGTACTTTTCTGCTCAGAGCTGGGAGAAACATAGCACTTTCCTGCTCAGAGCTGAGAGGAAAGATGGTTTTCCTGCTCAGAGTTGGGAGGAAAGGTGGTTCTTTTCTGTTCAGAGCTGAGAGAAAGATAGCACTTTCCTGCTCACAGCTAAGAGGAAAGATGGTTTTCCTGCTCAGAGTTGGGAGGAAAGGTGATACTTTTCTGCTCAGAGCTGGGAGAAAGATGGCACTTTCCTACTCAAGAGCTAAGAGGGAAGATGGCTCTTTCCTGCTCAGAGCTGAGAGGAAAGATGGTTTTCCAGCTGAGAGGGATGATGGTACTTTCCTGCTCAGAGATGAGAGGAACGATGACAGTTTCCTGCTCAGAGCTGAGAGGAATGATGGCACTTTCCAGCTCAGAGCTGAGAGGGACGATGGCACTTTACTGCTCAGAGTCAAGGGGAAAAATGGCACTTTCCTTCTCAGAGCTGAAAGGAAAGCTGGCACTTCCCTGCTCAGAAATGAGAGGGAAGATGAGTTTTCTGCTCAAAGCTAGGAAGAGAGATAACACTTCCCCGCTCGGCTGAGAGAGGAAAGATGTTTTCCTACTTAAGGTTTGAGAGGAAAGATGACTCTGCTATTTCATTTTTCCTGTAATCTATGATAGTTGGGAAAATAGATGCCCACTTCCAGAATTATATTGGTTAATTAGCAAACCCTCAAAATACTGACTTAGCAAAATCACGTCCCGACTGCATTCAGCATCGACGCCTTAAATGCAATCATTGCAAAATCATTTATTTGTAGCCTACAAAAGACAAAATCTAAAAATATAATTTTCGTACGCCATAACGTTATATAGTAAAGACCATAATAATTTTCTCACACCATTATTCCATTTCGTAAAGACCAACTATATAAACCTGCTTTCATTCTAAAAAATAAATGCTGTAAGCTAAACTGGAATGCCAAAATTATTTACTAAGAACAGCAGCTTCTTCCACAGCTATATAAGGGACTTCCTTAGCATTGCTTCAAGTACATTCCTCACACAGAATACGAGTTCTCTCTCAAAAATCCTTAATGGAGATGAATTTAGGTCAAGCAAATAGTAGGCCTACTCTGTGTTCTGTACGGCTCTGCCTTTGCTTGGGAAACACGCATGACAAATTTTGCCCGTCTCCGTTCCCTCTTTATTAAGTCTTGAATCAACGAAACACAGTAAGATTGCACCTCGATGTTATATTAAGATTCTGAATACTAGCCAGGCTATCGTGTACATACCTCCATACAAACACACATATATATGTGTATATATACTGTGAGTGTAAACATGATTATATTCACAATAACAAGTGAAGATGTCTCAGATATAAAGACAGAGAGAGAGAGAGAGAGAGAGAGAGAGAGAGAGAGAGAGAGAGAGAGAGAGAGAAACGTAGCTGGACCTTTTCATGTTGACATCACGAAATCGCGTCGGGCCGTCACCTTATAGGGATCGAACTTGCCGACAGATGGCAGCAGCAGCAGGAGAAACTACTCTCACATGACGTCATTAGCGACTTGGTAGAACATGGCAGAAGTTTTTTTTTTTTCGTTGTAGTTTTTTTTTTATCTTTCTTTTTAAACAATAAACGTATACAACAGCTGTTGTTCAGTGATGTCATGGCTCACTACTCGTACGAAAAAGGTACTTCGGTTAGTCTGAAGGCCTAGGGGGGGGGGGATAGATATACTCTTAGTGCATCTATTATATACGGTACTCTTAGTATATTTTAGTGCATCCCTTGAAGAGACTCCATTAATGATTTCCACAATGAACAGATTTGCTAATTTTCACACTATGGTCGATTGCTTAAGCAAAAAATATTACACAATGAAAAAGTATACAACCTTAAGACGTGTTTATACACACACACACACACACAGATGATTTTCGTTTACTACGTATTCTTATATCTTCACTTTCAGTGCCACTATCAAATTAAGACTAATACCTTTTGCGTTATCTTTGCAAAGAATTACTTTCCTCTTGCATAAATTTGTGCATACTTAACTACCGTTAATCACTTCACAGACTCATCAATACTACCTACTCCTTTCTGCAACAGAATCACTTTCTTCCTTAAAACGGCTTGTTTACAAAGTTGTAATTATTAATAATCGTTCCTTTCTGATATGGTAAAGTCTGGGTTACTACCTAATACTATGACTAAATGCTGATTTTTCGGTTAAAGTAGAAGTTAGTCAAAATCTATAAGGAAACAGAACAAAAAGGGCAAATCTGGCTCTTCTCTTCACTGGTTTTCCCAGGCCTCTATACCTCAGTCTCTCTCTCTCTCTCTCTCTCTCTCTCTCTCTCTCTCTCTCTCTCTCTCTCTCTCTTTCCAAACCACTGGGCCGGGTCATTGCAAGATTTGCAACATACCATACAGTAGTTGGCTATACACCCTGAAACGACCAACTTTCGAAAATACAAACCTTTTTACTAATTCCATTCGGCGTCGTACACCAAACAGACCGTAGGCCTAGGCGTAGGATTTTGTTTGTGAGTCAAGCGCGCCTTGCGCGAGTAACACCATTTACGAAAGCGCAGGTTTGTGTCCCTGTCGCGGAACAAACAACGACCTTCTCTGAAAAATCACATCAAAATGAAGGGCGAATAAAAACCCTTTTGGCTCAAGCGAAAAGACTCCGCAGGGACACTGCTACCACTACTATTACTACCAGAGCCCCCAAGCTGACATATGTGTGAGCTTCTCGTGGTCTTATACCAGCGTCTTTTACGACCGCCATTACGAAAGGAGGCAAAACTGTTATGACACCTTCAGTAGCCCCTACAGTGTCTATCACGCCGGAATCGTTGTTGTTACAGAGTCCTATAAAGGAAGGTCCAGATCCTCCGTGAATGGATAACGAGGGGCGCTACTGGGCCGCTGGGAGCCGTGGAACTCGGAAAAACATTCGGTTCGGCCTAGAGGAAAAACTGAACGACACTAGGGAAGGAAAGTTAACGGTGCTTCCGACATCTGAACTACTTGCATTGGCCTAATCAGTACACGAGGCTGTGAGAGAGAGAGAGAGAGAGAGAGAGAGAGAGAGAGAGAGAGAAACTAGAGGATCATTACAATATTTCTTCCAAAAATGACCACTGAATTATGTGGAAAAGAGAGAGAGAGAGAGAGAGAGAGAGAGAGAGAGAGAGAGAGAGAGAGAGAGAGAGAGAGAGAGAGAGAGGATAATTTTAATATTTCTTCTAAAACAATGGCCACTGATTTATACGGGCAATGAGAGAGAGAGAGAGAGAGAGAGAGAGGATAATTTTAATATTTCTTCTAAAACAATGGCCACTGATTTATATGGGCAATGAGGAGAGAGAGAGAGAGAGAGAGAGAGAGAATTTTAATATTTCCTCTAAAACAATGGCCACTGATTTATACGGGCAATGAGAGAGAGAGAGAGAGAGAGAGAGAGAGAGAGAGAGAGAGAGAGAGAGAGAGATAATTTTAATGTTTCTTCTAAAACAATGGCCACTGATTTATATGGGCAATGGAGAGAGAGAGAGAGAGAGAGAGAGAGAGAGAGAGAGAGAGAGAGAGAGAGAGGAGAGAGAGAGGATAATTTTAATATTTCTTCTAAAAAATTACCACTGAATTATAGAGGGAATGGAGAGAAAGAGGATAACCTTATTTCCTCTAAAACAATTACTGATTTTACGGGCAATGAGAGAGAGAGAGAGAGAGAGAGAGAGAGAGAGAGAGACCACTGAGCTGATTATTTCTTCAAAACAATGGCCACTGATTTGGCAATGAGAGAGAGAGAGGATTAGACTTATTTTTAAAACAATGGCCACTGATTTATACGGGCAATGAGAGAACCAACTGATAATTTTAATATTTCTTCTAAAACAATGGCCACATTTATTGGGGAATGAGAGAGAGAGAGATTAGAGAGAGAGAAAGAAGAGAGAGAGAGAAACATAATTTTAATATTTCTTCTAAAACAATGGCCACTGATTTATGAGAGAGAGAGAGAGAGAGAGAGAGAGAGAGAGAGAGAGAGAGAGAGAGGATAATTTTAATGTTTCTTCTAAAACAATGGCCCCATCAAGAGAGAGAGAGAGAGAGAGAGAGAGAGAGAGAGAGAGAGAGAGAGAGAGAGAGAGAGAGAGAGAGAGGATAATTTCAATGTTTCTCCTAAAACAATGGCCATTGATTTATATGGGAGAGAGAGAGAGAGAGAGAGAGAGAGAGAGAGAGAGAGAGAGAGAGAAACTAGAGGATCATTACAATATCTCTTCCAAAAATGACCACTGAATTATATGGGAATGGAGAGAGACAGAGAGAGAGAGAGGATAATTTTAATATTTCTTCTCAAAAATGTCCGGTGAATTATATGGGATTCTGAGACGTAGAATATAATTTATTTATTTCAAAATTGGGGTGAGGAGACACTTAACCATTATTCTAAAAATTAAACAAGTAAAAAATGCGCCGAAGTTACTTCGGCGCAGTCGAGTTTTCTGTATATCGTATAATCAAGGCCATCGAAAATAGATGCATCTTTCGATGATCTCGGTATAATGTTGTATGAGCCACGGCCCATGAAACTTTAACACGGCCCGGTGGTGGCCTGGCCTATATCGTTGCCAGACGCGCGATTACAGCTGACTTTAACCTTAAATAAAATAAAAACTACTGAGGCCAGAGGGCTGCAATTTGGTACGTTTGATGATTGGAGGGTGGATGATCAATATATCAATTTGCAGCCTTCTAGCCTTGGAAGTTTTTAAGATCTGAGGAGCGGACAGAAAAATGTGCAGACGGACAGACAAAGCGGCACAATAGTTTTCTTTTCAAAAAACTAAAAACTTAAAAACAACATAACATAAGAAATTTCTTCTTGTGCAAAAATCTGATACTGAAAGAATCCTTTTCATAAAAACAACATGCATATTTATGCGTAAACTGCTTATATATATAACTAGATCCTTCCAGCAAAAAATAATGTCTCATATCCCCATTTACATAATGTTTGTTTATCTTTTCAACTTGCAAAAGGCGTATCAGGTACCTATGTGTATATACATTGCTCTGTTGCATGATATATCACGTGTCACTGTTGTAAATAAAACTGCTTTGTATATTGTCGAGTTTTTTTTTTTTATCTCCGGGCGCAAGCAGCAAATAATAACGTAGAAAAACTGCGTCGTAAACACTCTTTTCTCTCTCTCTCACTTTGTATCTTTCCATCTAACTGCGCCTAGCTATAAATTTTGACGAGCGCATACACACACACACACACACATACACACACACACACATATATATGCATGTATAAATATATACATTTATATATACATATATATATATATATATATATATATATATATATATATATATATATATATATATATATATATATATATATATATATATATATATATATATATATATACGTTTTAGAGACTGGTAATAATTTTTGCCATTTATACGCGCGTAACTTTAACAATGTCAACAGTCATTACGTCCAAGATGTCGTTTAATATCCAGTTCACGAGATTAAAATACAGAGAGAGAGAGAGAGAGAGAGAGAGGGGGCGGGAAGAATGGGGGTTGGGTTGAAAGGTCATAAACTAGTTTCCCTTATCCGTCCGTTCTGTTCTTTTTCTTCGTAGGTAACAGTGACGTCAACAAAAACAAGAAAGAATTTAGCGATTTACGCGTGACGTCACAGAACTCTCTCACGAGCGCAGATTAACAGATTACTAAGTAAAAACACAAAAGGCTTATGTAAATCATCTTCTGTCTTTTTATGTGACATGTAACGCAATAATCTGACTTCTTTTGTTAAACAGCCGAGAAATCTTATATTAAAGAGGCTGTTTCATGGAAATAGTGAGTTATCTTATGAACAGACGCCATTTCTTAATTTATATACAAAACTGTTTATTTTAGTAAACACGATTATGTCGTTCGGTTATAATTAAAATATGAACCAAAACAAAAGAGATCTTATGAAAACAATACTGTTTGCAACTACAAAAAGACATACAAATGTTTTTTTTCATACCTTTCAATATTTATAGAATGACATTTTCCAGAATTAAACATAAATATCACCAACCTGTATTGCCCACCAAATTGCACTGTTATTATTATTACTGTTATCAAAACGATCATATGTGATCAAACAGCTATGAAAAGAAGATTGGGGAAAATATTTTAATTAATGGAAATATTTTTTTTAATGAATGGAAATAATTTTTAATGAATGGAAAAATTTTTTAATGAATGGAAACAATTTTTAATGAGTGGAAAAATTTTTAATGAATGGAAAAAATGTTCAATGAATTGAAAAACTTTTTAATGAATGGAAAAATCTTTTCATGAATGGAAAGATTTTTAATGAATGGAAAAAATTGTTAATGAATGGAAAAATTTTTAATGAATGGAAATATCGTTAATGAGTGGAATAAATTTTTAATGAAGAAAAAAAATGTTAATGAATGGGAAAATTTTTTAATTAGTGGAAAACATTTTTAATGAATGGAAACATTTTTAGTGAATGGAAAAATGGAAAAAAAGAATAGTTGGTAATTATACATTTTCCGCAGCGTAAATTTACTAATACTTGTTTTCCTCTTTTTCGATAAAATCGTAAAAAGTGAAAGTACAGAATAATAAACGTTATGAAAGAACAATGCTAGAATAAGTATAGAAGAAATATGACAAATTCAAGCGACGAGAAAAATCATGTCAGTTTTCGAGAACTATAATAGCGTTTTCCAGGTTTTCCCACTATTATTATTATTATTATTATTATTATTATTATAAGCAATTTGTGCCCTTGAGGCCCAACTGTGAGCCTGAACAAAGGATTCAGTAGAAGGATTTCATAATAAAAAAAAGGAAGGAATTATTATTATTATTATTATTATTATTATTATTATTATTATTATTATTATTATTATTATTACTGAACTTGTCATATTTCTTCCAATGTTGTTCTGGCATTATTATTATTATTATTATTGTTATTATTATTATTATTATTATTATTATTATTATTATTATTATTATTATTATTATTTGTAGAAAAGCTGATATACAAAAAATTATAAGCAGAATTATTAAACAGCAAACACAGAGACAGACAGACGGACAGAGGGATTAGATAGGGAGGAGAAAGAAGGGTGGGTATGTGTATCTGTAGGAGAGAGAGAGAGAGAGAGAGAGAGAGAGAGAGAGAGAGAGAGAGAGAGAGAGAGAGAGAGAGTTGGGGAAGGAGGAATTGTGGAAAGGGGGGAGTGGTTGGAATGGGCCAAGTCAACGTGGCAGAAAGCGGCATGTCATAATCCCCATGATGAATTTGGGGATTATTAGACCATGGCCGCCATTCCAGACCTCGAGGAGGATACGATATTACACAGAACTGTAATCGCAGTTTGGGAGATTACAGTGGGATTCCTTCAGGGAAGTTCTGTGTTCATGAACTTTCCCGGTTCGGTGAAGTTACAGCGTAAGCATCTCGTGTTCCTGCTTAATTCCATTTTGTGGTGTTGCGGAAACATTGTGTTGTTAACGAGCTTATGTTAGGGCTTTTCTCAGTTAAGTGAATTAACATAATATTTCATTTTATATATTCATTACGCCTGGAGATTTACCGAAGGATTTATACTGAAAATACATTAAGAGAACAATTTTGAATTTCCTTTGTATTCTATAAAATATACAAAGTATTCACTTTTACAACGATACTTCATACTTAAAAAAGGGCATATGAATTTTTAAGGAATAATGTTTGAGAAACCATTTATTTTTTACTAAAATCATTCAAACTACAATATCGGATATGAACTTAGGGAAATTTTTTTTTTATTTTTCTCTATAAAATACACAAAATATTTATTTTTACTAAGATACCTCAAACTACATAAGGGCATATAAACATACGGAATCCTTTTCGAATGTCTTTCGTCTCCACAAAATACAAAAAGCATTTACTTTTACTTGAAACTACAAACGGGCATAAGAATTTAGAAAACAATCTTTGAATTTCTTTCGAACTCCATAAATTATAAAAAAGTATTTTCTATTTACTAAAATAATTAAAACTACAAAAGTGATATT
Source organism: Macrobrachium rosenbergii (assembly GCF_040412425.1). Lineage (NCBI taxonomy): Eukaryota > Metazoa > Arthropoda > Malacostraca > Decapoda > Palaemonidae > Macrobrachium > Macrobrachium rosenbergii. The sequence continues at coordinate 13,415,283 of NC_089746.1, read as the reverse complement.
CATTTAGGGAACAATATCTGAATTTCTTTTTACTCTATAAAACACACAAAATATCTGTGTTTACTTAAAACTACAAAAGTGATATTAATTTAGAGAATAATGTCTGAATTTCTTTCTTATTCTACAAAATACACAAAACATCTGCGTTTGCTAAAATACCTAAAACTACAAAAGTGATATTAATTTAGGGAATAACGTCTGAACTTCTTTCTTATTCTATAAAATACACAAAATATCTGTTTACTAAAATACCTCAAACTACAACCGGGCATACGAACTTAGGGAATCATTTTCGTTTTTTCTTCATACACCACAAAACACAAGAAGGATTTATTTTCACTCGCAACACTTCAGGCTACAAAGGGGAATATGAATTCTCCAGGACGCAGATTTAAACCATGTGTCAAACAATTTCGAAAAAGGTTCTCTCTTCCTTTTTTCCGCAACATCCTCGGAATTCATTTCCGCGGTTTTCATTTAAACGGTTCTACTGATGATCCTCAGTAAGTGCTACTCGAAAAAGCTCAACAAAACGCAAAAATTAAATAAATAAAATAGTAAGACTCTCTATCTCTCTAAATAAATAAAA
>NC_089746.1:13404694-13409694 GCF_040412425.1 Macrobrachium rosenbergii | reverse complement strand
TATGTATGTATATATATAGATAGATCCATTATATCTGTATCTATGTATATATATATATATATGTATACAGATAGATACATTATATGTATATATATAGATAGACACATTATATATTATATATATATATATATATATATATATATATATATATATATATATATATATATAGACAGATAGACTCTGCGTACACATATATATACATATATCATATTAACATGCACACATACACAAACCCCACACATTCATACGTACAAACAAAGAACAAAAAAGCAAGCCCGCAGCAACTGTTACATAACTCCCACCCCTTAAACAGATTAAATAAAAGTGAAGCTGACTCTATCTTGGTACTATATTTCCAGAATTCGCCCTCTTTAAATTCAGCTGACGTTGCATAATTTCTGACCGGCAGAAAGGGTGGAAGGGGGATTTGCCTACCAGCTCCCTGGCAAAGCTTATTATTTTCTGTATATATGAAATTCTATTTCTTACAAAGCCATATGCTTTTTGGCCAGCTTGAGAATATATACATACATACATATGTATATATTTATATATATAATATATTTTTTTTCTAAACTCTATGTCAGATTGAATTATTCACGCTATGGCAAACATTTTAAACGCTGAAATATACTAATGTTAAGTTTTGGAATATATCATATTTTTTGCTTTTGAATATATTAAAAAGCAATTTGCTTTTTGGCAAGTTAGAGAATCCTTTTTTCAAACTGGTTGTCAGACTGAATTACATTAATTTTAAACTTCGAAATACTTATTTTAAGCTTCTGAAATATATCACATATTATGTTTTGAAATACATTATTTTGTGCTTGAAATATATTACATTGCATGCTTTGAAATATATCATATATTATGCTTTTAAATACATCGTTTTGAGCTTTGAAATATATTATATTGTATGCTTTCAAATATACTATCCTTCAAGCTTTGAAATGTATATCATATAAAAGTATGTTAACAAAAAATGGCGATGAACCACATAACGTCATACTTCAGAAATGGATTAAGATTGGAAATATGCATATTATTAAAATGATGTCAAACTGAAACACCAACAGAAGTTAAACCGGACCACATGCATGCTTCATAAAAATTCCCGTCAGAAAAGCTATGAAGCCAATTATACGACATAAGATATTAAGCAACCAAAAGAATTTTTAGTTTCTCAACGTTCTTAGTCGAGCACAGCCACCAACGTCTCCCCTACGAGGGGAAATTCTTTAAAACTCCGAGCGGGAATCTTCAATTACCATAAGATTGAGAAATTCCTTGAATTATGAGGGAGTGAGATACAATGATGCAATGAGAGTCTGTTGCCGACTTCCCTTAGCAACACGACGCTCCTTCCCGGAGGGCTCAGACGAGAGAGAATGAGAGAGAGAGAAAAGGAGAGAGGAACCGTAGTCTTCAGCCTCGTGGAAATAATATCTTTTCCACACTTTTCCACTCAAGATCTATATCGAATTTCGCGCTTTGATTCTTGACTATTACTTCTAAATCATTCTAGTTTCTATAATTTCATTATTTATATTAAATTTTCCGGATTCATTATGGATAATCACTTCTAAATACTACCCTAAAGCAATTCTCCTTGTATTTTAATAATTTACTTAAATTTTTATCTATTTATTTAATTATTCGTTCATTAATTTTTTTTCATTTATAACTGATCTCTTTCTTTTTCCCATAACCTTCTGTTACTTCTTTCAAATGAGCACCATATTCTTTGGAAGTTTGAATTTCGAGGCAATAACCCCTGTGGTGGGTTTGCCCCATATGAATAGTATTCATCTTCTGAATAATAATAATAATAATAATAATAATAATAATAATAATTCTTTCTTTCTTTAAATCATTTGCTGGAAAACATTTTAACGACAGAGTCAACAGAAAGAGAGACAAATTACAGAAGGTCATTAAATAAATAAATATGACGGAATAGAAAAAAACCGATACACCTGAAATTCAGGAGACGTCAGCAGCAGCAGCAGCAGCAGAGAGAAGGAATGAATTTGCTCCTCGCTGAAATATTTGGAGATTAGAAGATTAGCAACTGCACTGAGGTAAACTTCTGCACTTTAGTTTTGTCCTAGATGAAACTCCTAGCAATCTCACTAGCGCTAAACCTGATGCCAGAAGACTACACACTGAATCTTTATATTAATTTTGTGGATTCATTGCGGATATTCACTTCTAATTATCTAATTACCTTTAATCTTAATGGCAAAATTCACTTACATAGTTTTTTAAGGAATCTATAACCTCATTCTTGATGCAAACTCTTAACACATTAGTTTAATTCTAGTTATAACTTAACTTTATCAGATGCAGACTTCACACTTGTTCAGGGTGATGTCGTCAAGGTCATACTTATAGGTCAAAGGTCATATGGAATTTAATTTTGGACATAATTTTTTCAGGAATTTAATTTTGGTCAGAATCTTTTTAGGAATTTAATTTTGGCCATAATATTTCTAAGAATTTATTTTTGGCTATAATTTTTTCATGAATTTAATTTTGGCCATATTTTTTTAGGAAATCAATTTTGGCCATATTTTTTTAGGAAATCAATTTTGGCCATAATTTCTGAGATGTTTAATTTTGGACATTTTTTTTTTTAGGAATTCAATTTTGGCCATAACAGTTTAGAAATTTAATTTTGGCCATAATTTTTTTTAGCAATTCTATTTTGGCCATTATTTTTATGGGAATTTAATTTTGGCCATATCTTTTTTTAGGAATTTAATTACAGCCATAAATTCTTTTGAGTTTAAGAGACCGTAACTTCAAATTTAATATGCATGTCCTCTAACGATGCATGCCAAGGTGCATAGATATGAGGTCAAGGGCAACAAAGAATTTAATTTTGACCTAAACGGAATTGTGACTTCATATGCGAAGGTGATTAAAAGAATGAGGTCAGGTTCACAATTAGTAGTCAAAGGAAAAATACATTTTCACTTTTACGACTAATTTTTAAACCATACCTCACAATTCTAAGGTCAAATGAGATTTCTACCTTGGGGGCATAACTTTTGAAATAGGGAGCTAGTCGTTACAACAAGGTGGTGGTCGCAATCAAGGCTAACAAAGGCATGTGGCTAACGATCTCATCCTATAAAAGAGAGACCTCTTTGAAACTGGAAGGCTAATATATATATATATATATATATATATATATATATATATATATATATATATATATATATGTGTGTGTGTGTGTGTGTGTGTGTGTGTGTGTGTGTATGTATGTATGTATGTATAAGTATGTGTATACATATGTGTGTATACAGTATATAAGAGAAAAAGATATGTTGAAATAAATCGGGAACTTTCAAATCCGGTAATTCTGCCCGACGTCTACAAAATAAGGAAATAAATACATAAAACGCATGAATAAAAGATGCCTGCCTGTTTACTTCAAATAGGCTGGGCCTATTGGGTTATAGGGAATTCTCTGGAATTGGGAAATGAAAAAGGATATATATATTTCGTATAGAAAAACAATGGTCTAATTCTATCAAATCTGGACAAGGCACTTTACGAGAGAGAGAGAGAGAGAGAGAGAGAGAGAGAGAGAGAGAGAGAGAGAGAGAGAGAGAGAGAGAGAGGTAGTAGAAGGGAAATGAAAAATGTTACATACATATTTTTTTACAGAAAAAACAATGGTCTAATTGTATCAAATCTGGACAAGGCACTTTACGAGAGAGAGAGAATATGAGTCTTCTTTATTACCCTTCGGATTTACACAAAACCGATTTACACTAACCACTTAACTCGATGGGTCCACAATGGCCGTTAACGGAGTGGCCCCTGTTTACATAGAAGGAGATTTACACCCGCGATTTACGAGGTCTGTTTGCCAGGGCAGTGATTTACGTCACTGTACCCACTTACCTAACCCTCCCCCCCCTCTCTCTCTCTCTCTCCTCAAGGGGCACCAGACTTTATTTTTTACGGCCGTCCAGCAGCTAAGCTCGCGATATACATCTTCAGACGGGACCTTAGATTGCCCTGTAAATCAATCACATCCAAAGGTTTCATGTCGACTTTGGCTCTCAGACGCCACCTTAAACGGTTAGTGGAGGTGGAGAGAGAGAGAGAGAGAGAGAGAGAGAGAGAGAGAGAGAGAGAGAGAGAGAGAGAGAGAGAGAGAGAGAGAACTGAATATGTACAAATTGTATAATGGCTAAATGCTGGAAGAACGGCAAACGCCCTTTTCAAAGGAGGTTTAACAACCAGAAAATTTCGTGAATTTACATCTTATAATACACAGAAAATCATCCCAGATAAATCCAACACTTGTAATGTACTTTACATCGAGTCTCAAGACTCCTCTTTACCCAAGATCAAATAAAATATTAATTAACAAATAAAAACGACTTGAAGACTTCGACACTTTACATGACAGGATGCAGACCTAGGTCTAGGCCAATGTTGCTCTTTAGACCTATAAGTCTAGAGATGCAGCCCATATACAAAACCCGGAAACCGCGCCAAGGTCTAGACCAATATTGATCTAAAGACCTATAAGTCTCGAGATGCAGCCAATTTATATACAGTAAAACCAAAAGCCGGAACCAAACCGCGTAGTCGCATAAACCAAACAGCAGAAACACGACGAACGAAGAGCGGGAATCGAAAGACATCGACATCGAGCCAAGCCTCCTTAATTAACATATGACGAGACTGCTGAGAGAGAGAGAGAGAGAGAGAGAGAGAGAGAGAGAGAGATTAAAGTCAGTTTTCAGCGGAGGACTCAATATCGCACACACACCATCTTCTCTCCTCGAAGTGGGAACCCACCTGGGACGCTAAAGAGTCCTATCAATTAAGGTTTAATGTGCTCTGGATCTAATATATGTGACGGGAGACCTTTTTTTTTTTTTTTTGCCTACGAACGAGTGATATATGAGACGGCTCCTAAGACTCTGTCATTTCATAATTAAATATGAGATTCAAAGGCCTTTTGGGTCAAT
>NC_089746.1:13397194-13399694 GCF_040412425.1 Macrobrachium rosenbergii | reverse complement strand
AGGCCTACTGTAACAGGAGGAAAACCTCGCAGTTGCACTATGAAACAATGGTTAGGAGAGGGTGGAAAGTAAGGTAAAAGAAAGAGAATATCAACGGAGGTACAGTAAGAAGAATGAAAGGGGTTGCAGCTAGGGGCCGAAGGGACGCTGCAGAGAACTTTAAGTATGGCCTTCGGTGCCTCGCGTTCAGTGCACAGACGGAACTAATCCCCCAACGGAAGCCTATTTTATTATTGGCAAGGCGAAACCTCGACCAGTTTAATGTTTCCTGCCAATCTCATCGTTCAGATTTCAGTGTATGATGAGTCTTCGTTCGCTGAAACATTCTGTCCCGTGATTTTGGTTCGTTGGAGGCCAATACGCTTTTTTTCATGTAGGAAAAGGAGTCTTTGTTTTATATTTTGTAATCTACGAAAATTTAAAACAAAAATCCAAGAATGCTTAGTCAAGATGCAAAACGGAAATGACCAAATATATGACGATGCAAAACGGAAATGACCAAATATATGAAGATATGAAGTACGGAGACATGTCTTGAACTTTAATATTTTCGTGTATTTGAAGAGAAAAATAGATATGAGCTACACAGGAAAGCTTGAAATTGTTTGAAGCCCAAGCAACGGTAACTCATTTACTCTCCTCTCATACTCATTAAAATAACCAAATAAGAAACCTGAAACCATCAGACACACAGTAAGAGTTTATAAATCTTACTGCGCATGCGTCACTCACCATAATAACCTCTCCCCGCACATACAGTTTACGTGCCACACTTTCTTTCGAGAATAAACTGCCGCCGGGTGTAACGGATTTGAAAACGGACGCTATGAATTTTCATATCAGTTCAGGAAATAATTTCTGACTACAGAAATAAAATAAATGGAATGAACTTCCATCTCATGCTTCCTGTGACGTCATCTTAATAACGTTAGGCAATCGTGGAGGAGGAAAAGAGATAAACAAGTACTTGAAATAAATAAGTAATCATCTACGTTGGGAAGAGCGACAGAAAAACTAAAAAGAAATCATACTCAAAAGTAAAGAACAAAGAAGTTGCAAAAGAGCGGAAATGAACACTTTCAGAAAAAAATACAGCTGCACTTATAATACGAGTACAGTTGCCCTTAATAAAATCGTTTTCTTTTCAATTTTAGAACGACTTAAATCCAGCTTCACATTCCCGCTCAGGAACTTTCGTTTCCCCACCATGGTCCTATTGTGCTGCAAATCTGGAAAACTCAGTCTTTAAACTTTATTCAAAATCGATGCCGTGAAAATATTAAGAATAAAAATAATGTAAACAAAAATTTATAAAGCTCATATTCTCCGTGTAGTTATAATGAGGAGATACATGACCCAGCCTAGTCTGCCATAAAGGAGTTAAAGTTAAACCAACGGACATTTAGAACAAAATTTCTCTTTTGAACAGAAGTCAACCCATACATAGGAATTTCCTGTTCGTGCTTCTAAAACTACCTGAATATTTAAGGATCCGAATTAAACACGAGTACTGGTCTTGTGTCTATTAGTTAAATCAAAGCAGTTTAAAATGTTACTCATATTCAGTCCGCACTTTTTCTTTCCGCCCTCAGATCTTAAAGACTACAGAGGCTAGAGGGCTGCAAATTGTTATGTTGATCATCCACCCTCCAATCATCAAACATACCAAATTGCAGCCCTCTATCCTCAGCAGTTTTTATTTTATTTAAGGTTAAAGTTAGCCATGATTGTGCGTCTGGCAACGATATAGGCCAGGCCACCACCGGCCCGAGGTTAAAGTTTCATGGGTCGCGGCTAATACAGCATTATACCGAGACCACTATTTTCGGTGGCCTTGATTATGCGCTGTACAGAAAACTCGATTGCGCCGAAGAAACTTCGGCGCATTTTTTACTTGTTGGTTATAGGTCATAGGGGATTAATGTAATTGCTATTTTGTTATACGAAAGCTTCAAGCAAATCTTTCAGGTTTATGAATATTAAATCGTAAAACAAAAGAATATGGACCCTAACTTAACAAAAAAAAATTGCTAAAATGAAATAAGACACAAAATATATTAAAATCAGGTTTTTGAATATATTAGTACCAGAACACAAAACTTCAAGAACATGCAAGAACACATTAGGCGTCTTAAGGACTTCAGTGTATTAATGTATTAGAAATTTTTTCAGGGAATATTGTTCAGTGCTCTGAGTTTCCTGTTGTTCAATAAATATTCTACGCTGCAATCCTGCAATACAAATTTTCTAGTTTTGCAGTGCGTTTTACATTCTCTCCTCCCTACGGATTTGTTCCAGCTCTCCTTGGTTCTGAATATTCATACGTATATATGTATATATACAGTATATATATTTATATTCATAAATATAAATATGTATATATATATACACACACACACATATATATATATATATATATATATATATATATATATATATATATATATATATATATATATATATATATATATATATATATATGGCACCAACAACGTCAATA
>NC_089746.1:13384694-13394694 GCF_040412425.1 Macrobrachium rosenbergii | reverse complement strand
CTGTTTGTCTTGCACCTGAGAGAAAGGTGAACGCAGGAATTCACGGCTGCTCGGAAATTAAAAACTTTCGCTTTCAAGTGAAAGTTTAATTAACTTAGCGCCAGCAGAAAAGGATAAGGTATTAAAACACCAAGAATTTTTCAGATTAAACTACAGCCCCGTAGGGGGGTAGCGCCGTCAGTGCACCTCATGCAGCGTACTGCAGGCATTACTTAACGTTCTTTGCAGCGTCCCCTAGTTGCAACCCCCATTACTGTACCTCCGATCATATCAACTTTCTTCCATCTTACTTTCCAACCTCTCCCAACGATTGTTTCATAGTGCAACTGCGAGGCTTTCCTCCTGTTACACCTCTCAAACCTTCTTACTGTCAATTTCCCTTTCAACGCTGAATGACCTCACAGGTCCCAGCGCTTAGCCTTTGGCCTAATCTATATAAGTGATTATAACTACATTAAAAATTACGTATTCGATTTTATTAAATTACGTAAATAGGCGACTTAATTCATGAACTTTAATGTCATATCGCGATGGAAGTAGCGGAAGTTGCAGCCGTGAAGCATGTCATAAACACATTGGCAACTTATCACATACACATCACCAACATATGTACAGGTCAACGTACAACATGTCTGTGATAAGTATGCAATAAGTTTACATGCTTGAATGCTGGTCTTCACTTACTGTCGTCGACTTGTTTGCAACCTGTCTGTGACATGTTATAAACATGCCAGAAACTTATTCCCTTCATATTTTACTGCAGTTCTTCACTTATGGTCGTTGACATGTTTACAACTTATCTATAAAACATATGCGATAAGTTTTCGACATATTTATAACATGTTTTAACGTAGTTTTTCACTTGGTGTTGTTGACATGTTTAAAACCTGCCTGTGACACGTATGCAATAAGTTTCCGGCATGTCTATAACATGTTTTAGTGTAGTTCTTCACTCACTGTCTTTAACATGTTTACAACGTGTCTGACATGTATGCAATAAGTTTTCGACATGTTTGTGACATTTCCTGCTGTACTATAGACTAGGGTAACACTTTGCCATTCCATCCCAGAACTAAAAAAACTAAAAAGGAAATGGAGAGAGAGAGAGAGAGAGAGAGAGAGAGAGAGAGAGAGATCCCCCGTTGCTGATGCAACCGTTTCCGTTCCTGGGGCAAAGTGCTGTAACAGCCTTCTTGCCTCAGGCCGTTACCTGCACCTCCATACGAAAACAACATATCCGTCGATGGAAATGGAGTTACGTACAGTTCGCAATTTAAAGTAACAGTTCTCAAAAAATGATAAAGAGTAATCGATATGCAATTCTTTGATGTTACAGTCATTTGTAATTCTGTAGACTTTCATAAAGTATTTATACAGAAAACCGACCGATATTGCAAATGAAATTTTTCAGATCTCAATTTGTTGTTCACGATGAACACAGACGAATTAATTGACTAGTTCGTCTATGGAAACTCAACGACTTGGATAAAGCTGAGGAAAACCCTGAATTATTTTGAAAGAAGAGTATTAGTCGGACCCAAGTCACCCAGGGCTTTTATTTTCAACAGTCCTCTAGGAAAAGCAACATTCTAGTACACATAAGCATAACTATATACAGTGCACAGTGTGTATGTATCAGTTTAATAAAAAAAACAAAAGATTTTCATAGAATTGGAGGCATAATCAAAATCTTCCACAAAGAAAAAATCAATCATTATATGACAGCAGAATTTACACTACTGTTCCCAGACTCCAGTAACCTGTCCCTGTCGACAAAAGAATGTTGGTCTATTAACATTCTTTAGTTTTTCTTACTCTCACTGTACCTTGCAGAAAATAAGCTAGATTTGGGATATTTATTCACAAATCGGCATCGTTGCCATCAGAAATAGACAAGGAACCTACAGAATAGAGGAGTAATTGCAAATTAAAAACATAATTACAGCATTTGAAATACAGTTTTTCGTTCGGAAAAATCATATTTCGTGTACACACACACACATATATATAAATATATATATATGTATATATAAACCACCTCAAGATAATCTTTTCCTTTGTTATGGACAGCAAGAAAGAGATAAGATTTTATCTGCAATAAGAAGGGTTCTTGGAAATGGTTAATTGGCAGCTCTTACACGGAGCGGGCGAGATGTTTCGCTACTGGGAAAATGGAAACCCTTATGGTATGTTAATTTTATGGAAGTTCTTGATCGTTGATAACAAATAAATTTGATGAACTTTATAAGTAGATACGCACACACATAAATTGCACGAGGACGCGTATTCTACTTAAAGAGTTCATCAATTTATTTGTTATCAACGATTAAGAACATCCTGTTGGTCTGAAGTTAAGATACCATAAGCTGCTCCCATTTAACCAGTAGCAAAACACCCCACCCGACCCGTGCCAAGACTGTTAATTATCCATTTTGAAGAACCCTTCTTACTGCAGATATAATCTCATCTGTCTCTCTCTTGCTGCCCATAAGATACACGTCAAAGTTATCTTGAGGTGGTTTAACGTTACAATAATAGTAAACCTATTATTATTTTTTTCTTGACTGAACTGTATGCCTATATAAAAAAATGACTGATGGTAAAGACACGCACACACATATATATGTATATATACAAATAATTTATAAAACTGGCAAATTTCATACTCAAATGAAACTATTTATTTACACATACTACAATCTGAAATTTTCAATAGTTTATTTATTCATTTTCAATGTCTATTAAAGGCTAAGTATGCCTGAAACAAGGTTTCAGATAATTAAAAATAAGACATTTAATTTTTGACAGAGCTGGAGAGCTCATATTAATCCTTTGATAATTCATATATATATTTGATAATTATATATATATATATATATATATATATATATATATATATATACGTATATACTGTATATAAGACAGGATATAAATAAGGTGAAAAATAAATGTTGTATATACCTTTCACATTACATATATAATTATTTATTGTTTTTAACCGCTTTTTCAGCATCCAAAATGCATCAAGCGATGTGAAACGCCGCCTCTTGAAAAAATGTATGCAATTAGAACGCCTTTCCATGAACTCTTGATCGTTTATATATATATATATATATATATATATATATATATATATATATATATATATATATATATATATACTGTATATATGCCTCCGAATAAATGACATGATTTACAAATATAACAAATAAATATGAATGTATTATCCCGTCGTTATTTTGTAAACAAATATTTTTTTAAAGAAAATGGAACTAGAGATAGACCCAAAGATGAAAAATTGTCTTTATTATCTATATACATCATTTGTGTCTGCGTTCGGACTGTATGTTATATGCACATCGGTATGCTTACACGCGTTTACATTTTACGAAATCAAATTAACACCTTTTTCTGTTTACAAACAATCTACGCTTGTATACACCTTTTATATCGTGTCCTTTGGAGGCAGTCGCTGCATTTGTTGTTCAAACCCGTTCGCTACACTTCATATCTGCATCTCTCCCACCCCCCTCTCTCTCATACATATCGCCTATATGTATACTGTGTGATACAGAAACAACATAATCTTTTTATATATATATATATATATATATATATATATATATATATATATATATATATATATATATATATATATAAACTGCTAAATACTACTTGTCCATTCGCAGTAAACAATTCGTTAATGATTTCCACAAAGGACAAGGCGCGGCAACAATCTCTCACAGCAACAGAAGCGCTGAACATAAAGAAAGAAAGCGAGAGTATTGCTGGGGGTGGAGAATCTCGTTGGGGGATTGGGGGCGGGGAGGGGGGGAGTGTGGGAGGTCACGTCCACCCAACGTTCTCTCTCACCCTCACACACAAACCTCCGTCGGCGCCACCCGTAGTAGAATTGCCATATCTTATTTTTCACCCAATAAACGCATTCTTCACACTATTTAAGCTCTTATGTAAGAAAGATGACTCTAGATATCAAGCAAAGTATGTCCCTTAAGAATATCTACGAAAAACACAGATAAATATAAAGAATTTAACTTAATATAAAGAATACATGGCACCTCACTCCATCAGCTGGTCTGGCTACGTTAACCGGGCAGTTTGAATTCTGCAAACCGCTCGCCCAGGGAAGGCCCTATTTTGAACTGGGCTCGGAGATAAAGGCTAACGAATTTTGCGGTTCAAATCTATGGGCGCCCCCGTCGTCTATATCGGGGGTGAAAGGAAGGAGGTGTGCGTCACTTTGTTCTCTCGATAGGAAAACAAGTTCACCATAATGAGCACAGTACTCACATTTTTTTTTTTAATGATTACGCTAATATTATCACAGGGAGTTGCATAGATTCTCAAAAACATAAAATTTTATTAAATGCAGATTCCATTTGGTTACATAATGATAACCTGACGAAGTATACTGTAGTCTGCAATTTGAACAATAAATGCTAGATGAAGTATTGTTAAATTAATTCAACATTCTGTTAAGTCATAATGAGCATAGAAAAACAATATTATTACTTCTTATTATTACAAAGGATTTGCGCTCAGATTGGTAAAAGGAAAAAATATGCAAATATAATCATCAAATACCTGAAATATGATTCGTAAGCCTCCATGAAACTATTTCAGAACTTTCCATTATTACGGAAACAATGCTTGTCAGAACTACATTTCATTCTGGTTACTTGAACATGATAAATATACAAACACAACCATTCCTCTTTTCTGTTCCCACGCGTATGTGTACACACACACACACATATATACAGTATATATATATATATATATATATATATATATATATATATATATATATATATATATGAACGCATGTAAAAACATGTTTTCAACAAGAAAACATGCTTAATAAAATACTGCCTCTAATAAGTGAAATGCTGATTCATAATATTCTAAAACGCTAAATAATATATGAAAAGCCAACAGACTCCGATAGAGCCGTGTTTCTTACTACAAGAACTGTTTCCAGTAACTAAAAAGAAAAGTGAAACGGTAACAGTAGCAGACAATAATAATAATAATTATATAATAACACGCTTTCCAAATGCATAATTACGTTTTAACCGGTGATACATCTTTCACGTCATCTCTCACTTCATACTGCTGTCAAGACGACGCTATTTTCCTTAATGTTACTGCTGCAATAATAAATTTTAATACCTAAAATTTTTATACAAATTGTTAGCAGCCATAATGTAAATCCAACTGCATACATTTTTTTAAAACTACAAATAAAAATTTAAAAATGTAATTTGAGAAGGGAATGTTTTTAATAAACACACACACACACATACAAACACACACACACACACACACACACACACACACACACACACACACATATATATATATATATATATATATATATATATATATATATATATATATATAAAGCGGTCTACAAGAGATGCTGGAGGATAAGAAAACTGAGAAAAAATACATCGATATCATCCATAAAATGAAAAATGTCTTAAATCTGTATTCATCTCTTATAATATAATTAGCATAAACTTAACCCCTGATAACTCGGTATAAAAAAAAAGTCACATATACCTTGAACTATTCACCTTAATCTGTTTATGCAAAATGAAATATATCTTATCACAGTTACATTATTATCTTATACAGAGTGAGAGACATCCTATTAAGGTTAATTAAGTCACGTTAATCTATGATGCAAAATGTATTATATTTTATCCTCGTTACGTTATTATCTTGCACAAAGTGAGAGATATCTTCATCAATTCACACTAATTGACAGGCAAAATAAAATATCTTATCCAAGTTTCGTTATCATCTTACAAAAAGTGAGAGATAACTTAAGTCTGACTAATTGTTACGCAAAATAAAATACATCTCAGTCAAGTTTCCTTATTCTCTTACACAAAGTGAGAGACGTCTTTATCAAGCCACACTAATTTTTATCCGAGTTTCGTTATTATCTTACACAGAGTGAAAGACGTCTTAACCACGTCACATTAATCTGTTACCCAAAATGAGAGCCATATCAAACTGCAGATCGCCTATATATGAACGCACTTAATAATACGTTCATTTACATTCATCAGACGTCCTCACCCCCTACAAAAACATTCGTATCACCCGTTCCTCTTACTGTCTCCAGCGATGTATCTCATCTCATGAAAGCCAGATTTTCTTTTAATAACAAGTTTTCGTCAATTTACAAATTGCTAAACTAAATATAAGGTTAACTTATGCATCGTTTCAGCGGTTGTTTTACATTAGAAAATACAGCAACCATCTGGCACTATTTGCATCCATCCTCCCTGAGTCTGGCTGAGACAGAGCAAGCGACATTCTTGTATTTTGGGGTTATATTCGGTATTTTCTCACGTTTCTCTTGACCATTAGTTTACAAATCACTATGGATACATTACTATACACCACTGACACAGTTCTAGAACGTTAAAAATGCCTTTCATGTTTTTTCTTAAACAAAATTGACAGAAAATATTTCTAGGGAATGTGGCGGACGCGAGCAGAGAGACGGAGTTTTGTGTTTGTTCTCCCAAAATCAAACTTTTATTACGAACGGCCGAAGAGTTTTTATTTATTTAAACTATGTTTAATATGAAGATATAATATCAGTTTTTCATCAAGAGATGTAGTTTTAGTCGGTATGTACCAAATATAGAAGATATAAGCAATATCATAATAATATATCGAGTTTTGGATTGCACTCTCTCTTCTGTTTAAGCGTTTCTCTCAAATTCGAACAGCACTCGGTATCTCTCACATAACGAAAACGAAAGCCTAATATATGTATATTAAAGTCATGGCAATAAAAACAAAATAAATTCAACATGGATTCCGCAAAAATTGAAGAAAGTAAGATGTCAAACACAAACAGTTGGCGAGACGATGCAACTTTGAACGAAAACGGGAGGATCTGTTTACTACACTACTTATCCGTCCGCACTCCGAGTTATAAGTCGCGTCAGCCGCGGTTCCCGCCACAGTTTGACATTTACTTCGCCACGAGAAAGTATATCGTATCGCGCTCTCAGAACTCCCATTCGCCATGGCTGACGCTGAAGCACCTGCTGCCGCCCCCGCTGCTCCTGCCAAGAAGGCAGCGAAGAAGGCCCCCGCTAAGAAGCCCACTCACCCACCATACTCTGCCATGATCGCTGCCGCCATCAGAGCCCTGAAGGACCGCAAGGGATCTTCCCGCCAGGGTATCCTCAAACACATCCTCGCCAACTACAAGGTCGGTGACGAGAAGAAGGCCGCTGTCCGTGTCAGATTGGCTCTTAAGAAGGGCGTTACGTCCGGTGCTCTCAAGCAGGTGAAAGGTGCCGGTGCCTCGGGATCATTCAAACTTGCCGAAGTCGCTCCCAAAAAGCCCAAGAAGGCCGCCAAGAAACCCGCAGCTAAGAAAGTTGTCAAGAAACCCGCCGCTAAGAAGGCCGCCAAGAAACCCGCAGCAAAGAAGGCTGCCAAGAAACCCGCAGCTAAGAAGGCCAAGAAGCCTGCCGCCAAGGCTGCAAAGAAACCTGCTGCCAAGAAAGCCGCTAAGAAGCCTGCAGCGAAGAAGGCCGCTAAGAAACCCGCAGCGAAGAAGGCTGCCAAGAAGCCCGCAAAGAAGTAAGCGGATTCCCAATCTCATCGAAAACTCCTTAAATTAGGGACGACGACTAATGCCTGTGCAAGATTTGTTGAAAGATTAAGATATATTTACAGAATATATTTTTTAACATGTACCTGATCACTTTATAGCAAATGTATATATTTTATATATATTAAAAATCTTTTTATATAGTTTAGAATTTTATTAGTACCATTTTTCCCATAGATTAAAATTTTGCACATACTGTGTCTTACAAAAGTAGTCATGACTGAAATTGAGATACAGTTGAAGAAAAAATACACTAATATCTAAGATTTGAAAATCTTTGTTATATGAATGGTGGAACTTAGAAACTCGAACTGGAAAAACTAAATGCATTGACAAGGATTGAAACAAAATCCTGGTATCTGAAAATGAAAAACAGAAGTACCTTAAAAACTAAAAGGTTAACAAATTAACTCTAAATAAGTTATGAATGGATTATAGAACTGGAGACATGAATACTGATTAAAATTGCTTCATTAACTCTCAACTGAAAAATTCAAGCATAGATTCTTTTCCTTGTTCATTGTACACAATGTTTTTGGCCTGGTTTCATAGAAATTCTGACTAATAAAACATGAAATTATGAGGAATGAAATGAATAAGATATTTCACTAATCAAGGGGAAATTTGACTGAATGATATACTTTTAAAACTACAACGCATGAAGCCCTGACAAACAAATACTCTTAGTTTGACTTACAGCATAATATATCAAGATCTCTACTTCTTGAAACGCACCATCGTTGCCATAAGACTTTACTACGTTGTAACATACAAATTTACTCGCGCAGATATTCTGTAAGTAATGTAAACAGCTGATTATAGACGAGAAGGTAACTTTTTCGGCCAGCAGAAATAAATCTAAAATAGCCACTGGGAAGTATGATGTCCTATCAAGTCTCGGTAAGGATAATCTGCAATCCCCACCTCGAGCCTGAAAGGAGCCGGTCCTCAAACTGGTGCACTTTATTTTTTCTCGGGGGAAGTAATCTAAGAATACATTATAGCCGCCGTCCGTCCTTCACTCGTTAAAAACTCCTCCACTGACGGAATATGACCAATGCGAAGTAGGTAAAGAAAACTCCGCTACCTTCCGGACATAATGTTACACTTCCAACGAGCTATAACGGTTTAGTTATGCTCCTCATATTTGACATACGGTTCCGAATGCAGTTGCCAAATGTCATGCGCGCTACTCTACAGCCTATACACACAAGCGTTTCCTAATATGCATGGAATTTAAATCAAATTAACATAGGATATATGTATGTGCAATACATACATTATATGTATACTAAGAAACCACAAAAGTAAGCGCGTGACTTTTATTAGCTGAAGCCACTAGGAAAGTTCAAAATGAAACGACAGAGTGCCGAGTACTTTCGTGTGTAACACATCTTCGGGGCACGAAGTAATACAGAGCACAAAACGAGTGAGCAAGAAAGCGCTAACAAAAGCAAAGTGGAGAAAAAAAATTAAAATATGCACAATTAGGCCATCACATGCAGAAACAATGTTCGTCCAGATCACTTAACTGCTTAACACCCAAACAAGTCAAAAGAAGGAAAGGAATTGCCTAATGATCGCATTATATACAGAAATGAATGATAAAAAGCTGACTACTCGTCGACCAGTTTATAAAACAGCTGAATTCACAATTAGGAATAGTAACAATAATAACAATATACATAAAAAGACATCAATAAAAGAAACAACGACAAGTAATATTAAAATAACTGAACGAACAATAAGAACTACATAAAAAGGAAAATGACATGTAGTACACAAAATTACAGGATGATGTTAAAACTTCACTATTTTATCTATAAGATTGTCTAATTTGTACAAGCCAGGGCTCAAATTTCAAAGTTTTCGGGAATACGTCTTTATAAAAGCAGATTCAATTATATTCCTACTAATACAATCGTTACAAAATACAATTTCTTTTACTTCTGTCCATTCAATACCATGGTGAAAATTGCCGAGGTGAATAAAAAGGACACTAGAAGTCTGTCCTCTTCTAACCGAATATTTATGTTGGTTTAACCTAGCAACTTTTACAAGGAGTGGAACAAAGGCAGCAGGTAGATGAAAATGGGGAGTTCTTTATAAGCAAATTACATACCGTATTTGAGATTTTAAAAACTAACTTTACATCAAAATGTCTAAGTACCTTAGGTAATCCATAAAAGTTCCTGTGGTAAGGTAAAACGAACATATTATGGCATGAAAAAGGTTCTCTCCCCTATTTGAATAAAAAGTATCCTTGGCAGCTTGTCCATAAAAATCTTTGAATATTGAAGTTTTGCACCAATGTCACATATTTTGCCT
>NC_089746.1:13322194-13379694 GCF_040412425.1 Macrobrachium rosenbergii | reverse complement strand
CATGTGATACTATAAAAAATATCTTGAGAGAGAGAGGGAGACATCATACTATCATTACATATAAAAAATCTTGAGAGAGAGAGAGAGAGAGAGATAGAGAGAGAGAGAGAGAGAATCCTACAATCACTATACGCATTATAACAGTAAAACCTGGCCAAAATCTCTCTTCAAATATGCATCATTTAGCAACTGAACACGCTTGAAAATCAAATTTGAAAACACCAACAATTCTTTTAAAACTGATGCAGCAAGAGTTTTGACGAAAAAGTTCATCGTTTCAACTGAAGCTTAGAGAGAGCATCATCAAAATATTTTCCATCTCGTGATAATAAAAAATCTTGAGAGCATGAGTCCGTCATACTATTATTCCATGTAAATACTATATTAAAACTTATTTCTTGAGAAAGATGCAGGTTTTAGTCTCATCAATCAAGTTTTATATAAAAATCTTGATTTTAAAAGAGAGATGAGTTATTCATCTCTTAGAGTAGAGAGATTGCTTATGTCTAGAATATACAATCACTATCCAAATACATTATAACAGTATAAACAAAATATACAAAATATCTCTTCAAATATGCATCATTTAGCATGTATGAACACCGATATATATACTGCAGAATTTGAAAACACCAACCAAAGTCTTTTAAAAAGAGACGCCTTCGAGATGACTATTTTGACAAACCTGATTCATCATCAATCAGCTTATTACGAAAGCATCATTTAAATCCAGTTTTCAGCATCTCGTGAGTAATATATTTGCTCTATGAGCAGGGGAGTTTTTGGTGATATAAGGCCAGCTAAACCTTAACAATATATTTAAACTTATTTTATACCGAAAGATGCAGGTTTTTAGTCTCATCAATTGCAAGTATTATATTTTAATGATTTTAAAATGCAAATGGATGTTACAGACTAAATACACACATCAAAACAAAGTACATTACAACTTATGTCTAAAAATATAACAAACACACATCCAAATACATACCCGCGCGTATAAAACAAAGATATACATATATATGTACGAAGTATATACCGGGGTCTATGTATGTATGTAGGGCAGCCAGATAGATATACACGTCATACCAAACAAATCAAAAAGTCCTTCAAATATGTATACATATTTACCCATACAAAAATGGGAATAAAACATATTAAAATAGAAGAAGAAGAAGAAGATATATATATATAAGAAAAATTACTAAAGAATAATAAATCACGAAGGACTGAGGGGCAAGAGTCAAGAGAACAAATGAAACAAAATGTCAGAAGGGCAGGGCAGTAAGATGATGATGATGATGACGATAATAATGAATCAGTCTTTCAGATCCGCACAAATCTTCTCTTTTCATGAAGATTCAGAGTCGCACAAGCCACAGCTTCATCACTACCGAGTTTATTATTCCTTGGGGAGACGTACTTCCAGGAATAACCAACACTAATTTTAGAATATGAAAGAATAAATATATATGTTCTTCAACAGAAATAAAAAAAATACGTTAATTTCCAAAAGGAAATGATAAACGTACCTTTTCCTACAACGTATCTTTTCCTCAACAGAAATAGCAAACGACAATCATTTCAGAAAAGGAAAGAGTCCCCTTAGGGAGGTAGTGCCGTCAGTGTACTTCACGTGGTGCATTACAGGTTCTTTGCAGCGTCCCTCAGGTCCCTAGCTGCAACCTCTTTCATTCCTTTTACCGTATCTCCGGTCATATTCTCTTCCCTCCATCTTACTTTCCACTCTCTCTAACAATCGTTTCACAGCGCAAATGCGAAATTTTCCTCCTGTTACACCTTTCAAACCTTCTTACTGTCAATTTCCCTTTCAGCGCTGAATGACCTCACAGGTCCCACTGCTTGGTCTTTGGCCAAAATTCTATATTCCAGTTCCAGAAAAGGAAGGAATAAACCTACCTTTCCCTACAACCATAAACGATGGGAGGGCCAGTATTCAATCAGAAGTCCCATCAAATGGCTGAGCGATAAGTTAATTCCAATTGCAATTCGGTTTTGCCGGTCTAAATACCAACAGGATGAAAAGCATACACAGGGGGAAATGCATTCCCACGTCATGCCCTTTTTGGCAAAGGGCTGGCTGGCCACAGGGAGATTTTAATTAATTTTTTTTTAAAGAGTGCATTGGAAAATTCTGTTAAGCCTACCCAAGCGAAAAGAAAAGTATACGTGTACATACAATGAAGCTGTCCAGATGTTGACAACTATGGTTACAATATACTCAGTTGCATATACATATGCATATTTGTATATAAATTCTATTGCATAAACAACTTTAGGTCTTTTAACCGTTAAAAAACCGACAAAGTGTTTTGTTTGTGATGTAAACAATTATCTTATATCGAAAAGAGAAACTGTATTTTCACTGTCTCTTGCGTTAAACATTATATATACTGTATATATATAACATATATATAGATAGATATATAGATATATACAGTATATTATATCTATATATATATGTGTGTGTGTGCGCGCGCAGTTGTGTGTGTTTTTTGTGTCTATGTATTAGTATATAATTCCTTTATATTCTGGTTCACGAGGAAGCGTCAAAGTGAAATGAAAAAGCTGTACACAATAACAGACAAATCTTTAAAAATACAATTTTTTCAATTTTTATACACAAATACTTCCTTTTTCCCTCCACTCGTAAAGTTGGCAACATGATATAAAAGGAATGTATTCTTTTACGGTTAAAGCCTGTATGTATGCATGAGAGAGAGAGAGAGAGAGAGAGAGAGAGAGAGAGAGAGAGAGAGAGAGAGAGAGAGAGAGAGAGAGAGAGAGAGAGACTGCTTTTGAAGCTCCATTTTCACATATGAGAGAGAGAGAGAGATATTGCTTTTAAAGCTTTATTTTCATATATATATATATATATATATATATATATATATATATATATATATATATATATATATATATATATATATAGAGAGAGAGAGAGAGAGAGAGAGAGAGAGAGAGAGATACTGCTTTTAAAGCTCCATTTTCATATATGGAGAGAGATACTGCTTTTAAAGCTCCATTTTCATATGAGAGAGAGAGAGAGAGAGAGAGAGAGATACTGCTTTTAAAGCTCCATTTTCATATATGGAGAGAGATACTGCTTTTAAAGCTCCATTTTCATATGAGAGAGAGAGAGAGAGAGAGAGAGAGAGAGAGAGAGAGAGAGAGAGAGAGAGAGAGAGAGAGAGAGAGATACTGCTTTTAAAGCTCCATTTTCATATATGGAGAGAGAGAGATACTGCTTTTAAAGCTCCATTTTCATATGAGAGAGAGAGAGAGAGAGAGAGAGAGAGAGAGAGAGAGAGAGAGAGAGAGAGATACTGCTTTTAAAGCTCCATTTTCAGAGAGAGAGAGAGAGAGAGAGAGAGAGAGAGAGATACTGCTTTTAAAGCTCCATTTTCATATGAGAGAGAGAGAGAGAGAGAGAGAGAGAGAGAGAGAGAGAGAGAGAGAGAGAGAGAGAGAGAGAGAGAGACTGCTTTTAAAGCTCCATTTTCATATGAGAGAGAGAGAGAACGAGAGAGAGAGAGATCCTGCTTTTAAAGCTCCATTTTCAGAGAGAGAGAGAGAGAGAG
This sequence comes from Macrobrachium rosenbergii, assembly GCF_040412425.1. Classification (NCBI taxonomy): domain Eukaryota; kingdom Metazoa; phylum Arthropoda; class Malacostraca; order Decapoda; family Palaemonidae; genus Macrobrachium; species Macrobrachium rosenbergii. The sequence goes on along the minus strand of NC_089746.1, from coordinate 13,376,092 downwards.
AGAGCTTTTAAAGCTCCAGATATAGAGAGAGAGAGAGATACTGCTTTTAAAGCTCCATTTTCATATGTGAGAGAGAGAGAGAGAGAGAGAGAGAGAGAGAGAGAGAGAGAGAGAGAGAGAGAGATACTGCTTTTAAAGCTCCATTTTCATATGAGAGAGAGAGAGAGAGAGAGAGAGAGAGAGAGAGAGAGAGAGAGAGAGAGAGAGAGAGAGAGATATTGCTTTTAAAGCTCCATTTACTTACATGGGAAGTTGTTTTTACAGGGCGTTGAAGTCTGAACCCTGCACTTTAACTTCATGCTAAAACGATTTGTAAAAGGCTGTTTTACACATCACAAACATTCACTGAATAATATTAACAATCCATCATGTTTACTTCCAAAATGAAAGCACAGAAAATGGCGATACATTTTACGGGAAAAATATTTATTTATAAAAAAAAAAATACATTCCATGATTCTGACGTATGAAAAGTAACAAAATACATTTGACTACACTCCACAAAATAATTTTTTACATATTTTTAAGGCCTCATTGTGATCCATTGCCTGTCGCATTTGATTCTAATACTCGGCTGCATGTTCCTTAATATAGGTTTTTACCAGGGGGTGACGTTGCAAGCCTACTGTCTATTGCCGGAGAATTAAATATAATTAATTAAAACTAAGAAAGTAAATGTTAGTTAAAGAGAGAGAGAGAGAGAGAGAGAGAGAGAGAGAGAGAGAGAGAGAGAGAGAGAGAGAGAGAGCTGTTCTTGGACAGCATTACCTACTGTAAAATCAATTTATTCTTGTACACATTTATTAAATACCATTACAATTTTTTCATTGACCATAATTTAGAGCATTTTGAAACAATAGCCTCAATGCCATCACTGTGTCATTCCCCCAGCCTCTCTCTCTCTCTCTCTCTCTCTCTCTCTTCCCACGTGCTTGAACGGAAAAAAAAACATGCAAGCACATCTTAAAACGCTTGTATATTAAAATCTAAATAATTTATTGGCTGAGAAACTGACTCAGAATGGTACACATTAAAGGCGAGCTTCCTACGCGGGGAAGCCTAAGCAGGGAGAAGATTTCTGATTCATCGAGATTCATTCATATGTGCCCGAGAAAGGAGAGAAAGCGCAATATGTAGAAGACAGCAATTTTCCAAATTACGCCTATCAATCTATCTATCTATTATCTATCTATCTATCTTGGGCCTCTGCGAGGCTCATAGGGCAGGCGCTGATCTCCTGTTTTATATATATATATATATATATATATATATATATATATATATATATATATATATATATATATATATATATATATATATATAACATAAATGTATATATATATTATTTGTATAATTATATATACATATAAATATATAGATAAATACATAATATATGTATATATACGTATATGGTAGAAATACATATATAATTTAGTATACTGTATGTATAACTGAATCACGAAAATATGGAACGTGATGAACATATAAATAAAGACAAAATCCACGAAGGAAAGAGAAACAAAGGAGTGCTGTGAGACCTTTCGACTTTTCGTCCTTTACTTAGGTCTGCTAAGTAAAGGACGACAAGTCGAGACGCCTTTCAGCACTTCATTGTTTCTCTTTCCTTCGTGGATTTTGTCTTTATTTACATACAGTATATATATGTATGTATGTATGTATATATGTATGTATGTATGTATGTATGTATATATATATATATAATCCATCTAACTTACATATTTATGTATACCTTAATACGTTTACATAGAGACACCGACGTTTTAACACCTACATACGTGCATGTAAATTAGAGCAATGCATGATAAGAATATTGATAAATGATTACGTAAGCAAATTAATATTAGATGCTTCCATTAATATCAAATATCTGATAATGACAGTTCAAAAAGAACTTCATGCATGAAAAAGAAGAGTAAAATAAAGCATTCCTGACGTGGAAAAAAAATATGAATATTCATAATTTTAGTTTCTGGGGACGTAAAAATATTTCATGAGTTAATCTTATAAAAAAAATAAGTATTTTTAGGTCAGTGAAAACAGCTATCAATTACGAACATTATCGCGACAGTTTCCCACCACTGATGGTACAGTCAGTTGGCATTAACACATTATTATCATCGTTATTAATAATTTAGTTTCATAATAATAATAATAATAATAAAATTTGATAGATTTTTTTATAATCTGCTTGACATTCTTAACACGTCTATTACAACAACAACAACAATAATATAATAATAATAATAATAAAGTTGACAGATTCTTTCATAATCTACCTAACATTCTTAACGCGTTTGTCACCGCTTAAAATAATATTAACGAGGTCGAATCTTTCACGCCCAAGTGAAATATGAATTTCCATGAATTTTTCATTCGGACCATCTGGCCCTCCCAAGATTACGAAAGTAGGCCTAAGGTACCGACCCCTTTTTCTTCTCCTTCCAAAATTAAAAAACCAAGTGGTAACGTATGCATGAAAGTTTCATATCTTTTTATTTATGACAACAACACAGCGTCTTCTCTTGGGTGTGGGAACATGCCGCCGCAGCAAGGCTTGAAATTTCATTTCGAAAGTTACGGGGAATAAATCTGCGATAATTTTCACGTAGGCCTAAAGACAACAGCGACGCGCGCACACGCACACACACACACCCTCATTCATTATGCCTTTGGTCTCGCTCTGTGTAAACCGTTTGTTTGTGACACAAACAATTGCACTGGATAACAATAAGAGGAGAGCGCCCTCTTTTTCAATGAACAAACAAATACATGTCTTACGAACAAGTAGGCTACTTATGTCTTTGTCCAAAACGTTAAATGAGAAAGAAGTCTGATAAGAATCTTGCTGTTTTACTTGTAAACACCACGATACGATTTCAGGAAAGTTTAAAAACCTTTTAGTTTAAATTATAATCCTGTATATAAAAGAACTAACAAATTATAAACATTATGTTACAAGTTCGGCTTTTGTAACACTGTTCCCTGCTACAATATTGGGCACAGAGAGACGTCAACTGGAAACTTAAATCAAAGAGCAGTAACTTAGAGAGAGAGAGAGAGAGAGAGAGAGAGAGAGAGAGAGAGAGAGAGAGAGAGAGAGAGAGAGAGACAGTACCCATCCCAAGCACAGAAATTTAGAAACCTAAATTTAGAGACCTAAGATAAAAGAGAACAAACGCAGAGAGAGAGAGAGAGAGAGAGAGAGAGAGAGAGAGAGAGAGAGAGAGAGAGAAAAGACTGCATCTTCAGATTCTGTACTCACTTTGTTGCCTGCGTCAGGATGGGCAGCATAGTAGGCGAAGGCGTTCATCCCGGGACGCCAGTAGCTGAGGGTATAGGCGGGCGTGTACTCCACGCCCTGGCCATTGGCGTGACGTCCCTGGGTGGCGACGCCCGTCACGAGACGAGGCCTCCCCAGGTCCACCTCCAGCCACTCTCCCTGGTGGATGTCCACGGTGGACCTGGGGCACCAGGCGCCCCCACCGCCTTCCTCGCCCAACCTGCCGAAAATAAAAAAAAAGAGAGGTTTTGAGATTTCTTAATGAGAATCATTACTGCGGTAAAATTGGGTTAACTTTATAACTAAGGAGTTCCTCATTGAGCGGGTGGGTTCCGCTCTCAGCTAGCACTCTGCTGGCCCCGCGTTCGAATCTCCGACCAGCCAATGAAGAATAAGAGGAATTTATTTCTAGAGATAAAAATTTATTTCTCGCTATAATGTGGTTCGGATTCCACAATAAGCTGTAGGTCCCGTTGCTATTTAACCAATTGGATTGTAGAGCAGTCTCCCTGAAGATGTTGTGCAATTAGAACCCCAAAAGTTCAAGCGAAGATGCAATACGCTGCAACCCTGAAGTAATTCTCCTTGTACTTTTAATAATCTACTTGCATTTTTAACTGTTCATTTATTAATTTATCTCTTTTTCTAATAACTGTTCTCTTCTCCCTGTATTTCGTATTATCTTCCGTAATTTCTTTCAAATGAACACCATAATATTCCTTGGAAGTTTGAATTTCAAGTCAATGGTCCCCTGTAGGCTTGATCAATGTAAATAAATTAATTTCGTCTTCTGAATAATAATAATAATAATAATAATAATAATAATAATAATAATAATAATAATAATAATAATAATACGAAAGGGAAGAAGGAAACAGGAGAGGGTTGGGAAGGAAAATGAGAGAGAGAGAGAGAGAGAGAGAGAGAGAGAGAGAGAGAGAGAGAGAGAGAGAGAGAGAGACCCATAATTATCATGACCCATAATTATTATGGGTCATGACAGAGTTATACGATGATACAACAACAACAACAACAACAACAACAATAATAATAATAATAATAATAATAATAATAATAATAATAATAATAAATTAGCACTGAATACTATACACAAGAAAACTTAGAAAAATTATAATCACGGACATGAGAGAATTAGACGATGTTAGTGAAAATAAGTATCTGTAATAATAATAAATAATAATAACAACAACACTATGTCAAATGCTCACTATGTTTTTTTAGAGCATTTTGCAAGTTCTTGGGATCTCCCTTCTATAACATAACAACAGCATCACAACATTAGAATTCGTCATTTACGTAACGAAGCCCAACAAAAAAAAAGTGTCATGACGTCACAGCAAGCGAGCAGGCAAGAACAGAAGGCCGAACGCCGTTTGCAACACTACTCCAGCGCAATTGAAAAAAAAAAATACAAGAGAAGAGTTTCACCTGGGCCACTGAAAATGTAATTAGCGCGTACATGCAATTTCCAAAGGTAGAAAAACCTCCGCTTGTAACACGAGAACTAATTAGATCAGCGGGTCGATGGGGGAGAGATTCGCCGATCTCTCTCTCTCTCTCTCTCTCTCTCTCTCTTTTTTTATTCAAGGTGTGGACGGAGGAAAACGACACGGCGGAAATGTGCCGGTATAATAAAATCATAATGGATATCATAATTCGATTACGAGAATAAAAGAACCATTACGCAATCTTTCACATCTCTTTGTCTTCTTTTCTTAAAGATGTTGGGTGTGAAGGGATGATAGACACGCTTACACACACACACATATATATAAATATATATATAAAAATAATTATGTATATTTATACAACATATGTATCTGTGTGTATATAGACTATACATATACATATTTATGGATGCATATATGTATGTATATATATAGATATATATATACACACATACACACACATATATAATATATACTATGTATATATATATGTATATATATATATATATATATATATATATATATATATATATATATATATATATTATGCATATGATAGGCAAGCTTACATACACGTGCACAGAATGTAGTTAAAATCCGTTAACAGAGCATCAGCCGTTGAACATGATACTCATTACCCGTCTGAGGTAAAAATAAAATAAAAATAATCAAAATCTCGACGAAATCACTCGCATAATGGAACCGCGCCATAACTGAATGGACGAAGGAATAATTGAAAGTTGAAGGTTACAACCCACGGAGATGAGGAAGGATATCCAGCATCTGTCTGCGCGTATCATTTATTATTATCAAAGTAGTTTAATCAGACCACTGAGCTGACTTTCAGCTCTCATAGGGCTGGCCAATGTAAATGACACAATGTGTTATCGATGGAATTCCTGTTGGAAGAGATAACGAAGGCAAATAAATAACACGCAAAACGTCATCAACGGAAAACTGTTATAACGAAGGCAAATAAATAACACGCGAAACGTCATCAACGGAATTCCTGTTGGAAGAGATAACGAAGGCAAATAAATAACACGCGAAACGTCATCAACGGAATTCCTGTTGGAAGAGATAACGAAGGCAAATAAATAACACGCGAAACGTTATCAATGGAATTCCTGTTGGAAGTGATAACAAAAACAATACCACACAATATGTTATCAATGGAATTCCTGTTGGAAATGCTACCGAAAGCAATTCCACACAAAATTTTATCAATGGAATTCCTGTTGGAAGTGCTAACAAAAGTAATACCACAAAATATTATCAATGGAATCCCTGTTGGCAGCGATAACAAAGGCAAATAAATACCACGCGAAATGTTATCAATGGAATTCATGTTGGAAGTGCTAACAAAAGCAATACCACACAAAATATTATCAATGGAATTCCTGTTGGAAGCGATAACGAAGGCAAATAAATAACGCGTGAAATGTTATCTATGGAATTCCTGTTGGAAGTGCTAACAAAAGCAGTGCCACACAAAATGTTATCAATGGGATTCCTGTTGGCAGCGATAACAAAGGCAAATAAACACCACAAAGAATGTTATCAAAGGATTTCCTGTTGGGAACGATAACGAATGCAAACAAATAACACGCGAAATGTTATCTATGGAATTCCTGTTGGAAGTGCTAACAAAAGCAGTGCCACACAAAATGTTATCAATGGAATTCCTGTTGGCAGCAATAAGTAAGGCAAATAAATACCACAAAGCATATTTTATCTATGGAATTCCTGTTGCAAGTGCTACCAAAAACAATACCACACAAAATATTATCAACAGAATTCCTGTTGGCAGCAATAACGAAGGCAAATAAATACCACAAAGAATGTTATCAAAGGAATTCCTGTTGGAAGCGATAATGACAGGATATATAAAATAAACAACCCAAATTTACTACAAAGCCTTGAAAAATGTGACCTCTCCCACCCCAAACCCGGCTTTAACATCTCGCCAGGTCAAAGGAATTTATCTGAACTCTAATTCAAGAGAATTAAACGATTACTTTGCCCGAGGTACCATAAATGCTTAGGAGAAAAAAATTCATATAACTCAGAGGAGGAGAGAGAGAGAGAGAGAGAGAGAGAGAGAGAGAGAGAGAGAGAGAGAGAGAGAGAGAGAGTGGGGGTGGGGGGTGGGGGTGGGAATTATATCCATGTACCATTTACTTTGGAAGCTTTTTTTTTTACCCCATTCTCCTTATCAAATATCTTTTTATGGTACATCTCCCTTAATCTTATTTGGTTATCTGTCCGTCCGCCTCCATGTGCAAAAATATCAATGAAATAAGAACCTTTTAAATGGCTCTACGTTATCACGTGAAAAATGTTGAATTAAATTTTATTTCTGGTATATCACAAAGGTGTATTCAATTAAAAAACACAGTAACGTAATTTTGGAATTCATATGGTTTTTAACGTTCTTCCACATTGCCAAATTGGCGTCTGCATATTTCTACCTCAGAATTTCTGAACTGATTTCGCAACGAAATGAAGTAAGCTTACTATCATACCTAGATCGTGGGAAATATTAATCTCAGTAAAACTATGAACAATGGTGTTTTTATTTTTAATTTAGCGAATAAAGGGGAAGAATGTGACAAGGTTTTCACACTGTGACCAACCTGCAGGCAATACAGTACCCAAAATAATAAAATAAACTCGCACTGAGACTCTTGGTATCGTAGGTAAAGTAATAAAATCCCAAGAAAATACAATATTCCTCAGCAAAAATTGCTAATGACACTCTGGTGTTATGTGCAATCAATCACAGCATTAGTAACTTGATTTGTGCAATATGTGATCCCATATTTAATTTTTAAGTAAGTTCTTAACAGCTAAAAGCCCGTCCATACACAAACGAAGTCACGATGCTCCCATCTTGAAGAAGTATGGAAAAAAATTCTTTCATTATTCTGTTTATAATCATCAATGATGCCATAGTTATACTCAGTCCTTCTAACACCGAAGATAACTCTTCTTACTAATACCTAATAGTTTAAATATTTTATTGAACATGCTATTTATTTTTAATTTTAATCTACAACCAATGAAAGGTTTATCATACATTTACCACCTGAATTACGAATGCTTGGGTTTATTCGCCTCAACAGATAATTGATAATGCATTATCAATTACGTCATGGGTATACTTGGTCCTTCTAACACTAAAGGCAACGCTAATTCTTAATGATACCCTAATTGTTTCATTTGAATTAACATCCTACCTGAGTTTAATCCACGATAAATTAATGATTGCTTATGCATTTACCACTAGCCTTACGAATGCATAAGTTGTTTAACATCAAAAGGTAATCGGTAATTCTTATTTCTAAAGGGTTATTCACGGTAATACATCTTCCTATTACATATCTAATGATTGCGCTCGACCAGTTGAAGATTACGTTATATATTTACCACTTGCTTTAAGAATGCATAAGGCTGTTTGCCTCAAAAGCTAATTGAAAATGCTTACCTATCATTGTCTCTATGGTTATTCACTATAATGCTTATTTACCTCAAAAGCTAATTTGTAATACTTATCTCTACTGGTTATTCACGGTAACGCATTTTTGCCTCAAAAAATATAATTAATAATATTTATCTCTACTGCTTGTTAACGATAACGCATCTTCCTGTTGGAATATCTGACGATCACATTTCATGACTGCGCTCATCTCCCGCGATAACTTCCCAAGTCTTAAAGGCGTCTTACCTACAAGACATAGGAACCCCGTTTCCCCAGATCCTAAGCACACACGGAGGGAAAAGCCCTCTCTGTGTACTTTGATGTTTAAAGACGACCTTCCATAAGCTCTATTTAAGCTCCTCCTCGGCCTGGCCCGGGCCGGACCGGGCAGGGCAGGGCAGGGCCGTCTCGTTGGAAGAAAAAAAAAAAAGGGGGAAAAAAAATTCGCGCCAGGAATCAGACCACTAATTAGAGCATTGTAGCGGAAACGTATTAGTGGTTTCAGATCGAGATGTTTAATATTTTTTTCCTATTAAATACGGAGGCTGGTGGGACTGGAAACCTACTAATGGCCTTTTTAACCGATAGGTTGGGACAACCAAGTTCTTTTTAGTTCCAGGCTTGATGGCAACTAGAAAAGATAAAAGGAAAAAGGATGGTCAATTATATCTACATATTAAGAGCAAAAGTGACTGCAATACGGAAATCGCTTTGCAACTGCACGTTACTTATCAATCACAATATTTTGCTTTGCATTTTCTTGAAGTTAAACGTGGAGATCATTTCCCTTAGATTATTTGAGTTACGTACATATACACACAAAACAAATAAATACACGGATACACAATCATTTTGATAAAATATGGTGTTCAATACTTAATCCATTCCAGGACTGATGGAGGCTAAGGACTGCTCTAGGATCAAGAGCCCGTGCTGGCATAAGGCCATCTTAAAATAGAAAAAAATGGAAGGAAGAGTGGCACTACGTCCCGTAAAAAGCGACGTCACCCCTACCTATTACACAATGGAAGTTTATAGTAGTAGAGGAAGACAGAAGCAGAAATGGAATTCCGAAGTTCAGTAATGAGTCAAAGAAACATTTGATGAACTCTCCTCCTGCATGTGAGTTTTAAAATTCTCTCTCTCTCTCCATGTCTTTAACAAACGCGCGTTTTAGTTTTCAAACACATGAATGCTAAGTCTGTAATTTCGATAACTTGGCTTCCCTTAACTTTTAGTTTTCTGAAAAGAAAACTGTTGTGCCGGCTTTGTCTGTCCGTCCGCACTTTTTTTTTATTAAAGGTTAAAGTTAGCCATAATCGTGCTTCTGGCAACGATATGGGCCAGGCCACCACCGGGCCGTGGTTGAAGTTTCATGGGCGGCGGCTTACACAGCACTATACCGAGACCACCGAAAGATAGATCTATTTTCAGTGGCCTTGATTATGCGCTGTACAGAAAACTCGATTCCGCTGGAGAAACTTCGGCGCATTTCTTACTTGTTTGTTCGTGTGCTCGTTATGCGGAAAATAACAAAAGTGGCAACAAAAGCCAAATTTACCCGTACCTGTTGTGTGTGTGTGTGTGTGTGTGTGTGTGTGTCTATCTGAAGCCTGCATGGGTCATTGTATGGAAGCACCTATGAAACAGAAAATCTATGCTGACGCTCGCGTTCTTTTTTTAACGTTCAAAACCGGGTGATAAAACCGAGCCTTTCCACCAACAACAAACGGCTCGTGTTATGCAAATGAGAATCATTAGTATGTTGACACAACCGGGCACTGCTCACTAATGGCATTTTGAATAACTGTCAAAACTGATTCCGTTTTCACCTGCTTTTTTTCCCCCGCGGGGTTTTCACAAATCACGTCCGCTGAGTTTTACTAATGAAGGGGAACAGAATTACCTCATTCCTTATCTCTATGTCATGTTATGAGGTACAAGTCACGTGTTTCATATGAGCTGGTTTACGAGTATTAATTACAATGCTATCTTGGAACCAGTTTTACTGACAAATATCTACTAACATAACGACATCCGATCTTTTACGAACTTGACACCAAAAGAATGGAATATAAAATTTAGGCCAGAGGCCAAGCGCTGGGATCTATGATAAGGTCATTCAACGCTGAAAGGGAAACTGAGAGTAAAAGGGTTTGAAAGGTGTAACAGGAAGGAAAACCTTTTGCAGTTGCACTATGAAACAATTATTAGGAGAGGGTGGAGGAAAGTAAGACTTTCAAGTCGTTAATTCCTTCCCTAACGAGAAATCCATTTTTATTCCTGAGAATACGACCTCCCATTCCAGACGTGTGTTAATCAGAGGACCCTTGTCACATTCTAATCGTTTCTTGAGTGCGTGACTGACAGACACACACACACACCCACACACACACACACACACACACAGAAACACTGCGTCCCACAGAAGGAGCCCAGCACAAAGAACGTCTCCGTCATCAAACTCAGATTCCTAATGCACATTTAACCGTTTCTGGAAGGGGGTTGAAAGACGGCGCTAACGGAGACCTGGAATCTCCCGCCTGCCTGTGGAACCTGGAACCTCACACTCGCCTAGGAGACCTGGAATCTCGGACTCGCCTTGGAAAATCTGGAATCTTCCGCACTCCTTGGAAAACCTGGCATCCCCCGCCCTCCTTGGAAAACCTGGAATCTCCCGTCCGCCTTGGAAAACATGGAATCTGCCGTCCGCCTTGGAAAACCTGGAATCTCCCGCCCGCCTTGGAAAACATGGAATCTCCCGTCCGCCTTGGAAAACATGGAATCTGCCGTCCGCCTTGGAAAACCTGGAATCTCCCGCCCGCCTTGGAAAACATGGAATCTCCCGCCCGCCTTGGAAAACATGGAATCTCCCGCCCACCTTGGAAAACCTGGAATCTCCCACCCACCTTGGAAAACCTGGAATCTCCCGCCTGCCTTGGAAAACCTGGAATCTCCCACCCGCCTTGGAAAACCTGGAGTCTCCCGCCCGTCTTGGAAAACCTGGAATCTCCCACCCGCCTTGAAAAACCTAGAATCTCCTGCCCGCCTTGGAAAATCTGGAATCTCTCACCCGCCTTGGAAAACCTGGAATCTCTCCACCACCTTGGAAAACCTGGAATCTCCCGCCTGCCTCGGAAAACCTGGAATCTCCAGTCCGCCTTGAAAACCTGAAATCTCCCGCCTGCCTCGGAAAACCTGAAATCTCCAGTCCGCCTTGGAAAACCTGGAATCTCCCATCCGTCTTGGAAAACCTGGACTCTCCCGCCCGCCTTGGAAAACCTGAAATCTCCCATCCGTCTTGGAAAACCTGGACTCTCCCGCCCGCCTTGGAAAACCTAGAATCTCCCGCCCGCCTTGGAAAACCTGGAATCTCCCATTCGCCTTGGAAAACCTGGAATCTCCCATCCGTCTTGGAAAACCTGGAATCTCCCATCCGTCTTGGAAAACCTGGACTCTTCCGCCCGCTTTGGAAAACCTGGAATCTCCCATTCGCCTTGGAAAACCTGGAATCTCCCATCCGCCTTGGAAAACCTGGAATCTCCTGCCTGCCTCGGAAAACCTGGAGTCTCCCGTCCGCCTTGGAAAACCTGGAATCTCCTGCCCGCCTTGGGAAACCTGGAATCTCCTGCCCGCCTTGGGATACCTGGAATCTCCAGCCCGCCTTGGGAAACCTGGAATCTCCCGCTCCACTCGGAGGGCCTGTCCTTCGAAGGGAAAACTGGAATTCCTGTTGAAAATTCAGGAGGTCGACTGGGATACGGCCGTGGAAGGGGTGAGGGAAAGGACTCTGAAATATGGAGTAGGATACATGAAGCATGCGAGCAAGGCACGGGTGGCCTGAATTCGGACGAGAGAGAGAGAGAGAGAGAGAGAGAGAGAGAGAGAGAAATTTAATATTATTTAGCGACTGGAGACACAGGTAACCTAATTTGTGCTTCACACACACACACACACACACACTGAGAGAGAGAGAGAGAGAGAGAGAGAGAGAGAGAGAGAGAGAGAGAGAGAGAGAGAGATTATTTATTTAATATTATTTATCGAATGGAGAGACAGACAGCCTGAATTGTGCTTCACAGAGAGAGAGAGAGAGAGAGAGAGAGAGAGAGAGAGAGAGAGAGAGAGAGAGAGAGAGAGAGAGAGAGAGAGGAATATAAACGACCACTGATACCAGGAGAAAACAATAAACATACCATAAAGAATTACTGAAATATTATTGGCAGCAACGAGAGAGAGAGAGAGAGAGAGAGAGAGAGAGAGAGAGAGAGAGAGAGGAATGTCTCTCTCAGAGGGGTTAAAATAGCCTCCTGACCCATGAAATTTAGTGTGAAATTTTATGGCTCTAACTTTCAAAAAGTCTTTGTCTAAAGAGACGTCAGCTGCGAATTCTTCACAAAATGTCTGAAAACTAATCTCAACTAAGAATATAAAAAAGGAAATGGACTTTCGTACCCATCAGTGGATATATATAAAGGTCCAGTATTTTACTGCGTATACGCAAAGAAATGATCTAGGTTTATAATGTAGATATGTAACTACAAGCTGTACATCGAAAGAGTTTAAGTAAAAATCAACGTTTCTCTCTCTCTCTCTCTCTCTCTCTCACACAAACACAAAAGGAACGAAATTATGTGGAAATAGAATTCATCCTGCTAAGAGAGAAACAGTGGCATTTATTAAGTATGGGAAGAAGCAGAGAGAGAGAGAGAGAGAGAGAGAGAGAGAGAGAGAGAGAGAGAGAGAGAGAGAGAGAGAGAGAGGGGGCTGATATAAATGAACTGTAAAGAAAAGATAAGAAATAATAAATAGGTAGAGTGAAATGCCTACAAAGGTTCTATCGACAGAATATTGCCTTGACTGATTGATTTCGCGAATACATCTAGCATCGCACCTGCTATGGTCATGTTTCAATGTTTTATTTTTTTTTATAAAAGACCTAACTTATATCACCAAAATAACATCATACACACCATTTATACACATAAATAAGTATTCATTCAGCTCCCAAGAATTGGATTATTTATAAAATCTTAATGAAAATACAATATAAAAGTAAAATGGCAGCTTAAATATTATTTGTGGCTAACAACTATTTCTAAACCCTTTACAAAAACTTAGGAACGCTAGATGAAAAAAAAAATATAGATGACATACAAAAAATTTATCAAAAGGAATGACTGATCATTTCTGGCACTCAAAAATTCACAGTGTTAGATCTTGGTCACGGAAATTCAAAGACAGGACAATTAAAAAAAAATACAAAACAAAAAATAAGATAGAGACGACACCCTGAGGAAAATTCGAGTCAGAAAAAAAGGAAGGACATTCTTTGAAAATGAATAAATTACGCTTAAAAACAGGCGGTCGAGAAAACCTGTAGTGAAATAAAGAAGGAAACTTTCTCAGACTTTTAGTTTTCTGTAAAAGAAAACTACTGTCTGTCCGTCCGCACTTTTTCTGTCCGCCCTCAGATCTTAAAAACTACTGAGGCCAGAGGGCTGCAAATTGGTATGTTGATCATCCACCCTCCAATCATCAAAGATACCAAATTGCAGCCATCTACGCTCAGTAGTTTTTATTTTATTTAAGGTTAAATTTGGCCATGATCGTGCGTCTGGCACCGCTGAGTCCAATGCCGGAGGCGTCGCCGACGCTCCTTCCCTGGACCGCATCTGGGGAACAACCCAGTCTGAGCGCTCCCCGGTCGTAGCTGAGAGTTTCATACAGCATTATACGCTGTACGAAAACTCGATCGTGCCGAAGAAACTTCGGCGCATTTTTTACTTGTTTTATTTTGATTGTGATATTCAAAACTGACGTCAAAATTCTCATGGTTTTCCAGAGAGGAATATCCAATTACTATCTCATGAATGGTTTCACCCCTGTGGGGTGAGTAGTACCTCGTCGAGGTCCCCACATTGTAATTGGATACATTTTTGATAGGACAATGAATGCACCTCTTCTAGTGTTTCTCTCTCTCTCTCTCTCTAGCCGAGACCCGAAATAGTCGTCTAACAACTAAGTACATAATTCACTGTACAGATCAAAAGCCACACGGAATTTTTGGAAACAGGACCATTCGTCCCTCCCCGTCCGGTAAGGGATTCGAATGTGTGCCGTCCAGTTGTGATCTAGACGCGCGCTACCACCCAAGCTACGATGCCCGAGAGAGAGAGAGAGAGAGAGAGAGAGAGAGAGAGAGAGAGAGAGAGAGAGAGAGAGAGAGAAGAATAATGTTATTCATCGAATGGAGAGAGAATTAGCCTGATAGTGCTTCCCAGAGAGAGAGAGAGAGAGAGAGAGAGAGAGAGAGAGAGAGAGAGAGAGAGAGAGAGAGAGAGAGAGAATTAATATATCACGAATGGAGTGACAGGTAACCTGATTTGTGCTTCAGAGAGAGAGAGAGAGAGAGAGAGAGAGAGAGAGAGAGAGAGAGAGAAATGATGTAACTCAAAGTACTAAAAATTGTCTAACAGCCCTGATCCATTTCTGTAGCTCATGTAATCTTTTTACACTGGCACTATCTCGACCTCCTCCTTGAATGACACTTCAATTAACGACGGCAAAAATACAACATTAGCGACGAAACGAGAATGACGTTCGCTTAAATCATGAGATGGGTGGCTGTAAGTGATCTCCAAATGTTTGAGCGAGATAAGCTAATGGAGTAGCTATCGCGACGTTCTGAAAACAAAACTTGATACGGCGAGTCTTTCCGGGGTAATGCTAGCCGTGTTTATTGCTTGGCTGCCTCTTATCACGTTAATTGCGAGATGGTAATTTTATAAAAAAAAAAAAAAAAAAATAAAATAGTAAATAAATAAATAAATAAAATTAAAAAATTATCACGTTAATTGAGACGATAATTTTATAAAAAAAAATAAAATAAAATTATCACGCTAATTACGAGACGGTAATTTTATCAAACAAAAACTATGACGTTAATTATGAGACGATAATTCTATACAAAAATAAAATTTTCACGTTAATTACGAGACGGTAATTTAAAATAAACAATAAAATAAAAAATATAGAAAAAATTTAAAAATGTTAGAGTCAGACGGTAACTTTATAAAAAAAAAAATTAATAAAAATAAAATAAAAAATCTGAAAACATTTAAAAACTAATGTTAGAGTTTAATCTATAAATGTTTTACAGAACTTCCAACTTCTTCAATGTGAATAAACAAATGACAATGCACGTTAACTGCGAGATGATAATTTTATAAAAAAAAATAAAATAAATAAAATAAAAAAATAAGATAGAGAAGTAAAAACTAGAAAAACTAATGTTAGAGTCTGAACTCAAAATGGTTTGGAAAGCTTCAAACTTCTTCAATAGAATTTATTAAATACTATATTAAGTAACTGACAACGCAAAATTACATAAAAAAGTTAGTCTGAACTGAAAATGGTTGACGGAACTTCAACCTCTTCAGCGGAAGTCATTAAGAATTAAAGAAATGACAATTCGAGACCCTACATGATTCATATGCTAAAATAATAATAATAATAATAATAATAATAATAATAATAATAATAATAATAATAATAATAAACTTCATTTCACCATAAGCCATATAAGTTTGACATCAATTTGATTTCGGTTTACGAAGGAGTTCGATTATACTGGAATATATGATTTATGAAAAAGACCAAGCGCTGGAACCTATGAGGTCATTCAGCACTGAAAATAATGTTGAAAAAATTGTTAAGAGAGGGTAGCAAGCAAGATGGAAGAAAGAGAATATGAACGGAGGTACAGTACAAGTAATGAAAGGGATTGCAGCTAGGGGCCGAAGGGATGCTGCAAAGAACCTTCTAGCAACGCCTACAGTGCACCACGTGAGGCGCACTGACAGCACTGCCCCCATACGGGGTCAAGATACCTCATGATTCATATAATAATAATAATAATAATAATAATAATAATAATAATAATAATAATAATAATAATTTGACAAAGAAATTCAAATACTAATTGCTATTTGAATGGTGACATTTGTAAGCCAAGAATGGGCAAATCCTTTCAATATTGCCATTCCACAGTCGTAGTATGTTTGATAACAATCCCTTAAACGCCCAAATACCGAAGTTCAACGCTGATGACCTTTTTGCCCTCACCCTCTGGCTTTCAAAATAACTATAAACCCTCTGCTATTTGCACTATATCACTCTAAATTCATCAGGTAAAAAGATTCAGCCTATGAATCGGAAAACGAACCTTTGTTCATTAACATCAAAGTTTCTCTTTTCCACTGATCCCATTGTGCTGACCAAGTTCACTGATCAAAGTCCTAACCACGTGACGAGTGTCTAATTTTAGATTGCTTTGACGGAACAGATTTGCCACAAATTGATCAAAAATATCTTCACAGAATGTCTCGGTTCTAATCATGCATTTAAATGTACCTGTCATAATTAGTACGTTACTCTTTTTATTTTTAACATCGTCTATAACGAAACAACCGGAACACTATTGTGAACTTAAATATTCCCAACAGCTGAAATAAATAATAAGTAATAGAGATGGTTCCTATATATAATGACAAGAGAAATTTTTAATCATTTAGTTTTTTTATAAACAAATTACAACGACAAAACTTACAGGAGAAGCATAAATGTAAGAGTACCTTTACCTTACATAACGCATGTTATTTACACGAAAATAACGCTTGTTATTTACCAAAAGATCATTGTAATTCTCCTGCAACATCAGAAGCCAAATAACGCGGCCTATCTCATTTCAACAATTAACATCAACAGCCAAATTAACGCCAGAACAACATACAATACATTCGGAAATGAATAAGTGAATGTGATGTTCTTCCCAGAATTATGAAATAGTCATCTCTTCAGCCGTCATATCAATTCAGAATTAGTTTCGTGGGAGCCTTGTTAATTGAATGTCAGTTACAGAAACACTGAATAGTAACGGATGCAGGTAACACAGGTGAGAGTAGAAGTATCTACGCTTCTGTTACCGTTCCCCAGCAACTAAGGTCGTCATATAACTATATAGGCAATTATCGCTTGCCTAATCAAGAGATGAATTTGACATCACTGATATGAGTCTACTATGGAATGACTTCGGTGGGGGAAACTGTTTAAGTTATATATATATATATATATATATATATATATATATATATATATATATATATATATATATATATATATATATATATATATATATGTAATGAGGACAGAATTAACACCTTTTGAAGGTGTACGTAACGTGCTCCAACGATCTTTATTCATGCAACGGAGGCGTATGAACGTTCGCTCACGATAACCCTTACATCTATTTTCTCCTCTTTCTTTCTCTCTCTCTCTCTCTCTCTCTCTCTCTCTCTCACCGTGTATCACCTCTCTCTCTCTCTCTCTGTGTATCGCCTCTCTCTCTCTCTCATCGTTTTCCGAAGCTCACCCACCGAATCTCGCTCATTCTCACCAAATCAATTAAATGGACCATTTTAAAGAAACGCAATAGTTTCTACAAAAATAAGTTTATTATTCAAATAACCCAACAAGAAATGAATAAAACAAAGCAAAGATTAAAATGCATAATAAATGAAATATCGAGTTAGATAACTAAACTCTGAACTGTAAAACACTTCTGATTAAAGAAGTCTCACTAGGGCTAAAGCCTATAAATATAGCCTGAAAATATCCAAACTCACACATACTCCCAAATCAATAATTAGTCATGTAAAAAAACAGTCTACCACATGTTATTCGAACCAGTCCACTGTCCACCGACATCTGTCCACAGACATCTGTCGGAAGAATTATGATAGAAAACTCCCAAAAATATATGAAATGCAAAACACAATAATGGAAAGTGTAAATGCATAGCCAAGATATGGCAAACGTAACCTGACAAAACAATAATATGAAAGAGGTATGAATATTCATATTAAATCTCCCACACCAGTTCAAAAGTTCATAATGATTAGAAAATCATGGTAAAAAATCACAAGTTCAATTTCCTCCCATAAAAACAGAGATTTCAAAGTCTATCTTATCTGCCGATTTAAAGCCTGGATCCTCTCCAAAGCTACGTCTAGACAACTGCAGTTCTATCACGTTAATGAACGATCAATCAAACTCACTTTTTAGGGCAGATTTTGGCGTAATCTAGATCAAATTAACGCACGTACTCACGAATATACATAACACTTCGGAGATCACCTGACTGGCAATATTGCTGAGGAATCAAACTATTTGTTGAACACAAAGATTTTACCTCGAGTCTCTCGACCTACTTCCATCTGACTCATAAATTCTTTCATCACATCTTAAAGCATTGAAGCTATGAAATGCATATATGTGTCCTTTAAAATTGTAGTGGCTATCTTTTCTGAAATATATATATATATATATATATATATATATATATATATATATATATATATATATATATATATATATATATATATACATATATATATATATATATAAACAAGTAAAAAGTGTGCCGAAGTTTGTTCGTCGCAATCGATTTTCTGTATATCGTATAACCTAGGCCGCCGAAAATAGATCTATCTTTCGGTGGTCTCGGTATAATGCCGTATGAGCCGCGGCCCATGAAACTTCAACCACGGCCCGGTGGTGGCCTGGCCTAAATCGTTGCGGGACGCACGATTATGGGTAACTTTAACCTTAAATAAAATAAAAACTACTGAGACTAGAGGGCTGCAATCTGGTATGTTTGATGACTGGGGAGTGGAAGATCAACATACCAATTTGCAGCCCTCGAGCCTGAGTAGTTTTTAAGATCTGAGGGCGGACAGAAAAAGTACGGAAGGACAGACAAAGCCGGCACAACAGTTTTCTTTTCAGAACGCTAAAAAGGTGTTTAATATCCATCTCTCTATAAACGCGGTTAACAAAAAAATGTTTATTTGTCTCTTTATATACGATTTCAGCTTCAGATATCATATATAAAAGACATGGGAATGCTGACAGCGCGAAAGCTCGCAAAATTCAAGGCTATAGCATGACGTGAAACAGAAAGAGATTAATGTTACGCTGGAAAGATAAAGCCAAGTACACGAAAATTTGAAGGGGTAACTGAAATTATGAGAAAGTTCACCTGATATTAAAAAGTACAGGATGTATGATTAAAACTTCATTTGAAAGATAAATAAAAAGGCCAACAGACAAGGTAGACTATTTGGAATAAAGAAAAGTCAACAGAAATAAGGGATGATGAGAAATGTAATGTCTTTCCACTGAAGGGTGATGAAATGAAAAAGTAGATTCTTTCCACTCCCATTTAATTAACGGACAGAAACAAATGTGAGAGCGGAGGATAAGATCCGATGCTCATCACTTGTCAGCGACCACTGGCCATCTTATGCATCGCACTTGGCGGGAAAGACAAAAGTATTGTCTGCTAAAATACAATGCTGCCACGTTGCATAATTCAGCCAGTGATCTTACAGTACTTATAAGAATATATGAATGGTTAAACATGAATGAAATATCAAAGTTAACATAAGCATACTTCTTCCTGTAAAATAATAATAAAAGTGTACAAGAATACATATATTTGATATCTATACAAGAAATAACTGAAGAAGAAGATCATTTTTAAGCCACAGGAGCATTGAAGCATTACGAGAAAAAACTTTATGAAGTAAAGGGGTATAAAAAATGTTAAAATAAACAGAGCAACAGGCTATTTATAACTCAGCTCCACAACAACAATTTTTTCAAAAGCAGATTCAAATGGCTCTTTGCATCCAGGACAGAGAGAGAGAGAGAGAGAGAGAGAGAGAGAGAGAGAGAGAGTCTGAAGAGGAACTAATGAAAGGCTAAATAGGGACACTAACAAATACAGCATGCATGAGCTTGTACACACACATTTCCTTTCATTTGCGACGCTAACGAGGATATGAAGCAGCCATATAATAAGAGAGAGAGAGAGGTATTACGTCAGACTCGAGTCAGACATCAAAACATGAATTAATGTTTCATGAGAGACACTAGACAACAAAACACAATTAAAGTTTCATGAAAGACACTAGACATCAAAGCACGAATTAATGCTTTTATGAAAGACACAAGGTCTCCATAAGCAGTAATGAACAGCTTAAAAGGTATGAACTCCCTCGCCAAAATGGCGAACATAATGTTTACCAGACAGTTTTTTTTTTTGGGTGCGCTCGTTTATCGACAAACATCATGGGGGTCGCTTTGACTCCAGGAAGTAAAAAAAAAAAAAAAAAAATCCGTGAGAGCAAAACGAAACAACACTCGTTTTATTTGCTTTGATATCGTATAAAATGGCGAACATAATGTTTACAAAAAGTTTTTTATTTTTTTAGCATGTTCGCTAACTGGCAAACATCACGGGGGTCGCTTTGATGCCCCCAAAAAAATCCATGAGAGCAAAAACACTCGTTTTATTTGTTTTGATGATGTATAAAAAGGCAAAATAACATTTACCAGTTTTTTTGTGTGTTCCTAATCGACACACATCACCGCTGTCGCACTGATTCCAGAAAAAGAAAAAAAAAGAAAAAATACAATTCCATGAGAGCAAAAAAGCAAAATTACTCGTTTTATTTGCTTAGATGACGTAAAAAATGGCAAACGTAATGTTTACCAAACATTTTTTATGAGTGTTTGCTAATAGGCAAACATCACGGGAGTCGATTTGATTCCAGAAAGCAAAAAGAAAAAAACCAATCCGTGAGAGCAAAACGCAAAAACACTCGTTTTCTTTGCTTTGATGAGTATAAAATGGCAATCACAATGTTTACCAAACACTATTTTTCAGTTTGTGTTCGCTAATCGACAAACATCATGGGGGTTGATATGAGTTTAGAGAAGCAAAAAAAAAAAAAAAAATACAATTCCATGAGAGCAAAAACACAAAATGATTGATTTTATTTGCTTAGATGACGTAAAAAATGGCAAACATAATGTTTACCTAACAGTTTTTATGAGTGTTTGCTAACAGGAAAAATATCACAGGGGTCGCTTTGAGTCCAGAAAAGCAAAAAAAAAAAAAAAATAAATAAATAAATAAATAAATAAAATAAAATAAAATAAAAATTTAAAAAATTCACGAGAGCAAATACACACAAACACTCGTTTTATTTGCTTTGATGACGTATAAAATGGCAAACATAGTGTTTACTAAACATTTTTTTTAGCATGCCCGCTAATCTACAGACATCACACGGCGGGGTCGCTTTGGTTAAAAAAAAAATCCATGACAAAAAAAAAAACTCGTTTTATTTGCTTTGATGACGTATAAATATATCCAGAATCCCTTCCCACGACAGCCAATTAATGCAAGTCATTACGTTCGATGAATCCCCCTTGCGGTGTCAAAATCGCTCTATTAGCATCTTTCTTCGCCGCCCTTTCCACAATTAAGACGCATTCGCCGAGTCTCCGGATTAAGGGAGGCAATTACCTCGACGCTAATTGCCCGTCTGGTTTCCTCGCGGGATTTACCAACCTCGTCCTCCCGTTTAGCTGTCTGATTAAAAAGGTTCGGAGCTGATTCCCTTACGTAAGTGAGAGCCGGACCGGGAACCACCAGCACCATCTAAAGTCATTACGGCTAGTTCTAGAGGAAACTTCCAGATAAGTAATGGCCGTCTGTTTCAAGGGTCTCTCTCTCTCTCTCTCTCTCTCTCTCTCTCTCTCTCTCTCTCTGCATCGAGAGGGTTCTGAAATCTTCGGCAGAGAGCGATAACAGCGTTCAATAATCTTCGGTGCTGACATGAGAAGAAAATTAATGGTGACGGAGAGATACCTGAATTCACACGCCTTTCAAATAATTTTCGTTATATAATGCGAGAATGCTGACATGAAGAAAATTAATCTTCTTCTTCTTCTTCTTTTTTTAACGTGCTTTTATTCCCATTTTTGTATGGGGTAAGCACGATGCCTTCTTTGAAGGACTTTTTGAGAGACCTACCTCGATCGGCTGCCCTGCCTGACACTTAGACCCCTTTCAAACTGCCCTTTCTTGATATTGCGCGGGTATTTTTCGTTATATGTTTTTAGAAGGTGTTGTAGTGGCTTTGTTTTGTGTGTGTATTTAGTCTGTAACATCCATTTCAAAATCTCCAACAAACACAAAGTGTCTGCCTTTGATCAGTCACACACACACACACACACACACACACACAGCCATATATATATATATATATATATATATATATATATATATATATATATATATATATATATATATATATATATATATATATATATATATATATGCAAATAATGCAAATAAGGTATGCAAAAATGCCCATGCAATACTTGAAACGTTGTTGTACCATATGCTGCTTTAGTTTTCTCAATGTCTTGGTATTAAAAATGTTAATTAAATAAGCAGTATTCGTTTTTTCGTATTTGCTAATTGAAATTCTACTCAAGTCTACAAATTCTGTAAGCGACCTCAAAAAATATAACTGAAAAAAATAATCATGATGAAATTATCTCCTTCTCTCAGGGGGCCGACAGTTTCAGAATCAATAAATAAAGAAATAAAACAATAAATAAATAAAACATTAAATAAAAAATAAAACAAAAATAAATAAATGAAACATTAAATAAAAAATAAGACATTAAACAAATAAATAAAACTAAATTACCAAAACAATAAAATAAACAAACAACAAATAAATAAATGATAAATAAATAAGAGGAAAAATAAAATTTAAAAAACTGCAAGGTGAGGAAAGTGAGCACGAGTGCTCCCTCCAGCGAATAAAACTCAAACCCAAGAGGGAAGAAGGTCAAGGGGGAGAGACCGTGCATAGCCCAAGATCTGAAAGCACCGATTCTTAAATAAAAAAGAAATTAATATGTAAACAAAATGTTAATTTTCTGGTATCCAAATAAATAATTCTGTTAATCGGCACGAGGAAAAAGGTAGTGAAGGCTTTTTTTACCAAGAAAAATGGCACAGGTACCATCATAAAATAATGAAAATAAAAATATCTTGAGAGAACTTGGAGCTTAACTTATTTCAAAACTCACGTAAGTCTTTGACTTAAAATGGAAAGTAAAAAGTTCTTATTAATAGGAATCTGATGTCGTGAAACAAAGCAACATAAAAATATAGGCATGAGAGAACCGAGACGAGAGAATCGACAGGTTGTAATTTCACTGACAATCAAGTGTGGTCTTGAAGTATACATGAATCAATGACCTTGCCAAATAAATTAATAAATGACCTTGACGTATAAATGAATCAGTGACCTTGACGTATAAATTAATTAATGTACTTGGCGTATAAATTAATTAATGACCTTAAGTATAAATTAATTAATGACCTTGACGTATAAACGAATAAATGACGTTGACATATAAATGAATTAATGACCTTGATGTATAAATGAATAAATGACGTTGACGTATAATAATTAATGACCTTGACATATAAATGAATAAATGACGTTGACGTATAAATTACTTAATGACCTTGACGTATAAATGAATAAATGACGTTGACGTATAAATTAATTAATGGCCTTGATGTATAAATGAATGAATGACGTAGAGGTATAAATTAATTATTGATCTTGGCGTATAAATGAATAAACGACGTTGACGTATAAATTAATTAATAACTTTGGCATATAAATGAATGAATGGCGTTGACGTATAAATTAATTAATGACCTTGGCGTATAAGTGAATAAATGACGTTGACGTGTAAATTAATTAACGACCTTGACGTATAAATAAATAAATGACGTTGACGTATAAATTAATTGATGACCCTGACGTATAAAGAAGAAATGGCGTTGACGTATAAATAAATAAATAACCCTGACGTATAAATGAATAAATGACCTTGAAGTACAAATGAATCAATGACCTTGTGTATAAATGAATAAATGACCTTGAAGTATAAATGAATCAATGACCTTGACGTATAAATGAATAAATGACCTTGTCGTATAAATGGATAAATGACTTTGACGTATAAATAAATAAATGACATTGACGTATTAATAAATAAATGACCTTGACGTATAAATAAATAAATTACTTTGATGTATTAATAAATAAATAACCTTGACGTATGAATGAATAAATGTCCCTGACGTTTGAATGAATCAATATTATTCAAAACGAAAGCTACACCATTAATTTTCATACTTGCAATCGTTATTCACATTCCGCGTCAGTTTAATTCATTTCCAAGTTGCAACGGTAAACAACTTTCCCCACAGTAAAGTGAACAATAAATTTTAGTAAAAAAATATTTTGCCAAAATAAACCGTTTAATCAATACTTTAAAATATAGTGTTTGAGGATACGTCACTGTAGGCCAAATGTATCAACCACTTAAGTGGTTGATACATTTGTCCTATATGTATATATATATATATATATATATATATATATATATATATATATATATATACACACACACACACACACACACACCACACTCATGAATGACTGAAGCTTTAATAAGGTAGCTCTAACAGAGCAGATAAAAAATTTCCTGCCAATTACCCAATTCTCTAATGGAGTGTAAAACCCGTAGAGTTTTTTTAATTGCCCGTCGACTTCCAACTTAATAGAGCGTCGAGCAGAAAGTCGAACGTGAGGGATTTATAAAAGGAACAACATTAAATACATTATGAAATTATTCTTCCCCTGCCCAAATTCATTTCTGAAATTACATTACTGAATTTTCCCTCTCTCTCTCTCCGCAAATACGACGGACTAATTACTATATTTTAACCCTCTGTATTACTGGATGGGTTGAAGG
The DNA here is from genome assembly GCF_040412425.1 of Macrobrachium rosenbergii. Lineage (NCBI taxonomy): Eukaryota > Metazoa > Arthropoda > Malacostraca > Decapoda > Palaemonidae > Macrobrachium > Macrobrachium rosenbergii. Next base: position 13,351,071 of record NC_089746.1, on the reverse strand, counting down.
GGGAAAACTATTCCTGATGATAATGATGATGATTATTACCGTTATGTTTGACTCTGTATTTGAATGGCTTTTGCATTTGCATTACTACTGTTGTAATTATTGCTGCAGATGATGTAGAGTTAAATATTTTTTGACACGCACGAAAATATGTGTAAAATACACTAACGCATTGGAGGATGGAAAAGTAAAGGGGATAAATATATCACAAATTAAAGCAGAAGGCTTTAGCGAAAAGTCATATAGATTAGGTGTTGTTAGATTTATAAATGGTCTCGTCTCATGTTACTGCAATTTTATATATAAGTAAATAAAAAATCCAAAGATATTTCTACTAATAAATGTATACCAACTATCCGTAATATTTCTTTGGTTAACTGTGATATACTTTAATCATGCATTTTCTTATATTCATTTCCATTAAAATCTCTTGAATTATGTTCATGAAGTACTAAAGGAATTGAGAAAAAGACAAAAATAAAAATCAAACAGTCATCTGACTTTCACATTTGTGTGATAAAAGTCTCTCTCGTATTGTTTAATCCATGCTCACGCTGCATTGCGCCAAAAGAATCACTCTATCAGAAGGAAGTGTCATCGCCGAACGGGCAGTGATTTAAGAAAAACTTTCAGTAACTCGAAAGGGCCAAAAGATACAAAAAAAAAAAAATCCTTTAAAACATAAAAACAACATTATCACAACAAATTCATCCTTCTAAGCTTAAGGAAGTTTATGTTTTTTTGTCGGTCCTATACAAAAAGCTCCATTAAAATATGACAACATTATCATAACAACCTCATCCTTTAAAACTTTGAAAAAGCCTTTTTTTAATAAAAAAAATCGGCTATGTACAAAAGGTTTCATCAAAATTTAATTGCATCGTTATGACAACAACCCCATCCTTCTAAGCTTAAAATAATTTTTTTTAAACCGGCGCTCTCACATCCCACGCAAGCGTACATCAATATTTTTATTTTTATTTTATTTTTAGTTATCTCGTGAAATGTACGAAAGCAAACGTCCGCAGCAAATTGAAAGCCAGCCAACACACCGATCCATTCGGCATCGATCTGAAATATGGACGAACGTGACCAACTCTCACAGCAGACAAATTCGGGCATAAACGAAAATTGAACTCAAATATTTGCTCGATGAATAGAAAAAAAAAATATATAACATATAATGGACTCCGACCAACAGCGAGATACAAGCCATGCGGAAACAGAAACACACAAAGGCGAAGGTTATTACGAAGCTCGCAAGATAAAATAGCGTACAAAAAGCCATCCACATGCGAACTGGGACGATAAAACTAAACGAAACACATAGATATATATCTATAATATATACACATACACACACACACATATATATATACATATATATGTATATGTATATATATATATATATATATATATATATATATATATATATATATATATATATATATATATATATATATATATATAGAGAGAGAGAGAGAGAGAGAGAGAGAGAGAGAGAGAGAGAGAGAGAGAGAGAAAGAGAGAGAGTTATTTTCATCAAGGTATCTGTTACGGTGGCTAATTGTAATCAAACCTACCATATGAAAAATAAAAGATAAAAAACAACTAACAGAGAAGAACCGCAGGGTGATGACTAAACTAAATGCCGGAACACCTGCAGATTTCAGGGTACAAGCGTTGATAAAAAAAAAAAACACACACACACACACACACACAAAGATGACCGATTAAAACGAAAACACAATGTCCTCTTCAGTTTCCAACGAAGCTATTCATCTGTTTATTACATCCAGGCAAGAACCGCGGAAGTACAGTAAATTATACTTCTACCTCAATTACACACAGCTACACCCAGGAAGAACTATAGAAGTACAGTAATTATACATCTACCTCAATTACAACCAGCTACATCAGGGCAAGAACTACAGTACTACAGTAATTATACTTCTACTTCAATTACAATCATTTTTATCACTGGGACACAGCAAGGCAAGAATGTATACTTCTTCTTTAGTCACCCGATCAGGACGGCCGTCTCATTTATGTTTCACGAGAGGCCGAATGCCAGCAACACTAATACGTTAAAAAACTAAAAGATTTAATAGCGAACCGCCAGGAGGAGGAGGAGGAGGAGGAAAATGAAGGCAGAAAATTAACTGAATAAGCTATCACAGGTTATATACATACAGTATATATATATATATATATATATATATATATATATATATATATATATATATATATATATATATATATATGTTGTGTGTGTATATACTGTATATATATATATATACACACACACACACACACACACACACATATATATATATGTATATATATATATATATATATATATATATATATATATATATATATATATATATATATATATATATATATATATATATATATATATATATGTATATATATATATATATATATATATACTGTATATATCAACACGATAACAACCAAACGAATCACTGACGTCAAGGGACAGACAGACAGAAAGGTCGCCCCTTCAACCTTTTGAAGTTCATTATCTTGCAACGACTCGGGGAAAAAAAAGAGTATTAAATAATCTATAGGAAAACAGGAATGGTAAATAACTTATCCGCCGACAAACCAATCACTAACAGGTGTTGATTAAAGGGGAGGTTTCTGATAATCCCCGGAGGATGATGGCGGGGGTATTTAGCCTTTGAAGGCACCCTCCTCTGGCCTTCTTCCCCCACCCCACCCCACCCACGTCCCTACATTAACACCAACCCTGCCATTCACGATCACCCCCTCCATCCTCCCTGGGCCCCGGGGTGGAGGGGGCATAACTCCCCTCTTCCCATTAGCTACTTGGGTTGGAAAATTGGGCGAAATAGGTAGTGTCACATCCAAGATCTATGATCTCAGGGAGTGAAATGGGTGGGAAAAATCGAGTTAATTGTAAGGACGAGAGAGAGAGAGAGAGAGAGAGAGAGAGAGAGAGAGAGAGAGAGAGAGAGAGAGAGGACGGTGCGAGAATAGATGGACTGATGGGGAAAAGTAAATTTGAAAGTAAGAAATATTTGCTAACTAAAATAAATTTCAATCAGGGATATAATGAAAAATGAGAAATGAGAAAGTAAATTGGATAATGAGAAAATTAGAAATATATAACGGAAGTCAATTAAATCAGGGATATAGGAAAATGAGGTATACCGATAAAAAAACTAATTTTGCAAATAGAATAGTATAACAAAAACAAAATCAAAGATTGTGCGATGAGGAAAAATGACGTAAGGAATGATAAGAAAATAAATATTATAGAAAATAAGAAATTCAGCTCAATGGTGCTGCCAATAAGTATAACTAATAAGGGAAAATAAAATAAAACTAATAATTACACAATAATACATAAAGAGGAAAATAATAACAATGTAAATCAAGACCGGTGGATGAACAAACAGGAAGACGAGAGAAAATAAAAACAAAATAATAAATATATAAAAACTCAAACGTAAAAGATTAAAAGGCGAGGGGAAACCGACGCTGAAAATAAGATAAATAGTAAATAAATAAATAAATAAATAAATAAAGATTAAAAAAACATAAACCAATAGCTGTGTCAACAGTGAAACATGACATTTTCGAAACCAAAAAGAAAGTGAAAACGAAAGGTGCTAGAAAGTAGGACAGAAAAATGGACGGCAAAAAATGAACGTGCATCAGATATCAAACTGTACGAAATATCCAGTTTCAAAAAATAAAAATCTAAAAAAAAATAAAAAATAAAAAATAAAGCAATGAAATAAATGCAGTAAAAAAACAGAGATAAAAGAAATGGGGATATTGTTTCTACTACTCGGAAAATTAAATCAAACAAACGAACAATGGTTTCAGAAAGTGACGCTCGGATGAAGACATAAATCACTAAAAAAAAAAAACAAACACGAACAACAAAAATGTCGCAATGAAAAACAAATGACAACAGAAAATATGATGTTCAACTCCATCTAAAGAAAAAACATTTCATTAAATTAAATGAAAGGAAAATGGTTTCAGAAAATGATGCTCGGATGAAGACATGAATCACTAAAAAAAAAAAAAACACGCACAAAAAAACGTCGCAATAACAAAACACTCAAAAATGTAAATCAAATGTTCAACTTTATCAAAAGAAAAAAAAAAAAATGTCATTTTGCAAATGAAAACGTTACGCTGGAACAACCCCCCCCCCCGCCTTCTCTTTGGACGTCGAGTTACGTAACGGGTCAGTAACGTCTTTGAAGTGACGTACCTGTCACTTTGGAAGAAGTAAATCAAAAGCCCGTAATGTCCTGATAACGTCAAAGCCCGTCAAGAACATTCCGAGATACGACAGAAGAAGAAGAAGAAGAAGAGGAAATGAGAAGATAACCGCCTCATCCATCAGGGTAAATCATCTCAAGTGACAGGGCATATAGCTCTCGCCCACTAAAAAGCTAGATTCTCTCTCTCTCTCTCTCTCTCTCTCTCTCCCGCCACCTCTATCCCTCTCTTCTCCCTTCCTTTCTCTGTCTCTTTCTCCCCTCTCTCTCTCTCTCTCTCTCTTCTCCCTCACCCTCAGTCTCTTTCTCCCTCTCCGTCACTATCTCATTTCCCCCCCCTCTCTCTCCCCCTCCCTATCTCTGTCTCTTTCTCCCCCTCTCTCTCTCTCTCCACACCCACAAGCGGCTTTTTTTGAAGATGATAAGTGCTAAAACCACAGTTATTAAAGTTATCTCCACTACCTCTCCCCAGTCTCCAACCTCACAGTTCTGTTCTCCACGAGGCTGAGAGATAATTTTCGTAAATACAGAAATCTTACGCAAATACGATCCGTAGTATTGCACAAGAAAATTGACCGAATGGATGCAGTGACAAGTTGTGGGAGGGAAGATACAGTTTAACATTTTAGAGAGAGACACACACACACACACACACACACACACACATATTTATATATATATATATATTTAATGTATGTGTGTGTGTGTGTGTGTTTCATATCCCGAGATTCGTCTTTCTAGATCACGGTCGACCACCTGGAAAAGCTATTGCGACGCAAGTACACACATGAAACCATTAGACACACAGAACCTCCTCACAAAAATAAGCAGCTTTATACTAACCAATTACCTACCACTTTCATACCAACACCCACACACAAACAAACACTATAAACATACTTGATAAAAAAATAATAAAAAAAATACCTTTGAAAGTCTCTCCCCCTCTCCAACCCACCCACCCACCTCTTAACATTGTTCCTGAATCGTAACGCCATATACTTGAGATAGTCTAAAAGTGAACTGGTTGGGGGGGAGGGGGGGGCGAGATAAGGCTTATCAGGAACTGAATATTGATGTCTTCCCTTGTAACGAGGATGAGAGAGAGAGAGAGAGAGAGAGAGAGAGAGAGAGAGAGAACCGGCCGTCCCTTAGGGCCTAAATATCCGTGACTCCCTTCCGAATTCTGGGCCTTACGGGCTAGGGGCGGGCGGACGCCTCCGGCTGTAAATACATGCAGGATATGTGTAACCGAGTTATATCTGGGGGCCTGGTCGGCATCTATTGGCAAGTAATGTAACTGACAACCTCAAAGATGGGAAAGGGGCGCCGTTATCAGAGAGGTAATTTACTTCGCTCGACGTAAAATAAGGGATGTGATAAAAGATGTAATTCGCCTTGTTGGGACCAGATGAACTCTCTCGTTTTAAAATAAGGTCGTCGTCGATAACGAGAAATGGGATACATCAATGGAGTTCAGAGATTAACTGGGGCTGACTGATGAGTGAGCAACAATAATAATAATAATAATAATAATAATAATAATAATAATAATAATAATAACTATTATTATTATTATTATCATACGTGAACAAGCTTCCACAGAACAAAATAGCCCAAATGTGCAGAAATTAAGAAAAAAAAATAGTTACACAGTTTAAGAACTCTATTCTAGATATTTATTATTATTATTATTATTATTATTATTATTATTATTATTATTATTATTATTATTATTATCCAAGATTCCGTGAACAAGCTTCCACAGAATAGCCCATAATATGTGAAAAGGGAGGGTAAACAGAAAATACGATAAAAAATAGACAGTAATATCGTTAAAGACTTGTATCCTAGATATTTGTTCATCTTTTAACATAATAATTCTAAAATAATCATAAAATAATAATTCTGAAATGAAAAGAAATACATAAGCTCGTTAGGGAGTCATCGACCATAGAAGGCAGCGTTCATAAAGTCTATAAACTCGGAAACAACGTGGGCAAAAAACAGTTTACGTGGGAACTACAGGTCATTCTTGTACGTACATCAGCGCATGCAATCAGCTCATTAAATTTGAACGTGTTTTTACCAGCTTTACATGCTACAACAATGTAGTTTAATTTTACTGTTCACCATCCTTGCAATTAAGAGATTATGAAACGCAGTCTGGTTCTCTCTCGACTATTTCAGATGGGATTCGACACGAATTACAAACTATTTGATGAAGTTTCAAGACGAAAAGGTGAAGGGCAATAGTGAACTCATTGTTACGGTTAGATTACGAAAGAGCGTCAATGTATGTATGTATGTATGTATGTATGTATGTATGTATTATATATATATATATATATATATATATATATATATATATATACATACACACACACATATATATATGTGTGCATGGTTATATACATACATACATATATCCACATACATACATATATATTTTTACAAATATTACTGCTGTTCGCCCTCGTAACTTTTGATTGTAAAAATATCAGCCTGACTGAGACCGGGAAAAGACGTTGTCTATATAGGAGCATCTTCAGTTCAAACCTTAACGTCCGTTGGAGAACGGGATAGGGAAGTCAGGCCTTCCACCCTATAGGAAAATTTCCATATTCAACTTTAAAAATAGGTGGTCCTAAGGTCCTTTTTTCCTTTTTACCTGTCTCTCGTGGCGAATGTTTTAACAAACGTAGACGCCTAAGGCATGACTGATAGGCCTGTTTGACCCAGGCCAGGTCCGGGAAATTCAGAGAGAACCAAGCTTTCGGAGAGATAACACGTCCAGTTGGACCTCTTCCCCCTTTCTTTGTCTATTATTCTATTAGTGAAGTGAAGAAACAATTGCAAGAACTCCACGTCGGTCGTTGATCGCACAACGTTCGTCCTAAGGTAAAGTCGCTTTTGTTCAAAACTTCGCCCATTCTTTTATCCTTTGTTTTCTGTATTTCAAATTTCCTTTGTTCCCCCTTCAGCCACCACTTACGGTATATGTGTTCACGAAGTCTAGATTAAGCCTAATTATATATTGTTAGCTTCAACCCCGTTATTCCAGTAAAATACCTAGGATTTAGGGTAAGCAAAATCAGGTTAAATCTCGATGCTTTGTATGCCTCGCGTCCGAAAGTTTGGAAGAACCGTTGCGTTTAAAATTAATTTCATCTCAAATATTCTTTGTTAAGGTTAATAACCCTTAACTGGCGATTTTTGGCTAATTAACGTCTGTCTTTGAGGTTAACTTTTGGCTTCAAGTGGCAGGTTACGTGTAATCTTGGTTTGCAGGGCCGTAAAAATTACGTAAATTGAATAATACATGATCAACCAAGACCCTCACACGTAACAAATTTGTGTATTTAATTCACAAGACTGAAAAGTACCGGTGATCCAGCAAACTATATATGTTCCATAGAATAAAATAAACAATTAGAAGCAGACTGACAAGGCAAGCAATAACTAATGAATCGCAAAAATTATAGATTAAAAATCTGTTTTATAAAATCACTATCAGTGTATGTTTAAACTCCCATCCGTCAGATTATTTACAGCATAATTCCAACACGATTCAAATAGTGTTACATACCGTATACATTCATTTTGGCAAGCCGTTATCATCCCCCAAGACTAGAGAGAGAGAGAGAGAGAGAGAGAGAGAGAGAGAGAGAGAGAGAGAGAGAGAGAGAGAGAGTTTTTCTACATATTTTTCAAGCGATCACCTTTCATACAAGGCGGAATAAACTGCTGTCTTTTTTCCCCTCGGTTCAGAGAGAGAGACAGAGAGAGAGAGAATCTTTTTCTACATCTTTTTCAAGTGATCACCTTTCATACAACAAGACGGAATAAACTGTTGCCTTTTTACCCCTCGGTTCCAGGAAGAGAGAGAGAGAGAGAGAGAGAGAGACGTTAATCACACCTAACAAGATAATACTGAAATATGCATTCTAAGCCCCTGAGCGGGTAAGGAAAAGCCCTTGCAACATTGCAAAGGCTCCCACGCGAGAAAAATACTGCTATTGAGGAGAGAGAGAGAGAGAGAGAGAAAGCAGAAGGGTTAAGATAGCTGCATCCCTCTCTCTATCTCTCTCTCTTTCGGCATCACTTTGATATTCCCCGTGCTTGCACCACCTTCCATCAGTGACGAAGAGAGAGAGAGAGAGAGAGAGAGAGAGAGAGAGAGAGAGAGAGAGAGAGAGAGAGAGCGAAAAGGGTTAAGATAGCTGCATCTCTCTCTCTCTCTCTCTCTTTCCTTTGCATCACTTTGATATTCCCCTGCTTGCACCACCTTCCATCAACCACCAACGACGACGATGGGGAGAGAGAGAGAGAGAGTCTCTCTCTCTCTCTCTCTCTCTCTCTCGTTGAATCACTTCGACAATCCCCGTGCTTGCACCATCAATGACGATGAAGAAGAAGAAGAGAGAGAGAGAGAGAGAGAGAGAGAGAGAGAGAGAGAGAGAGAAGCACGGAAGCATCCTCCATTCGTCAACGCTCAGCGGCGAAATCGCCATCAATCAAACGTTGTTACGAGTCCTGAAGCGGAGGAGTTTATTTACTGGAACACACACACACACACACACACACACACACACACACATCCATTATTTCCTCTCTCCCACGTTAATTAACCTCCTTTGTGAAACGGCAAAAGAAAAAAAAAACTTTTCGGCTGTTTTTTCCGAGCGCTCCATTTGTGCTTTATAACCCGAACGGTTATATCGAGCACGGGCACACAGGAGATTGTCAGGAAAGAGGCCACAGCCCAATATTCAGGACATGGAAGATGAAGCAGAGGCAGAATAACTGAGGGAAATATTTCGAAACTCTACAAAGCAATAAATTGGGACTCCAGTCCACAGTGCCTTTAAATCCGTATTGATCACTGCGCAGGCGAAGAATTGCACAGGAATTGGTAACTTTAATTATATACTTTATATATATATATATATATATATATATATATATATATATATATATATATTAAATGCACATATAAGACAGTGAATAGGAACTAATATGGAAAGATATTAACTGCAAAACAGAAATTCCGTACATAGGTGGAACATGTATCAAACAGGTACACTGAAACAGTACAATGGTATACGTAAAAACAGATGAACGATTACACAACACTATAGAACAGGTACAAAACAGACATAATCACAAATAGGTAGAGGTATTAAATATAGGAATGAATATTAAATACACACACACAAATATTACATTAGAAAAAGCACCACAATTAGGGACACGAATATTGCGTAGGTGGAACAGGTATCAGATGGATTCTGGTTCAAGAATAACATGCACCAAAAAAGAAAGCAAAAAATTAAAATCATGAATCACTAGAGCAATGCCGCCCTCTTGGGCTTGTTCCATATGCGTAGGGTTCATCTTCTGAATAATAATAATAATAATAATAATAATAATAATAATAATAATAATAATAATAATAATAATAATAATTAATCTAGACCATGAAAAGAATGCCAAATTACCAGGTAAAATCGATAAAAAAAATATTTGAGGCCACGGACGCAGAGAACAAAACATCTTCTGAATAATAATAATAATAATAATAATAATAATAATAATAATAATAATAATAATAATAATAATACTTATTCTAGACCATAAAAAGAATGATAAAATACCAGGCAAAATCAATGAAAAAAAAAAAAATACTCGAAGCCACGGACGCAGAGAACAAAACCGAATTCACTCAACTTATTTTTACAAAGGGCCAAACCTTCGGGGAAATGTGCATGCAAAGTGTTCCCGGCACTTTCCGTGCATGTGAGAATTCCTCGGCACTTCCAGAATTACATTTAAATCACTTTAAATAACTACTGTATTCATTTTTTCCACTTTATAAATTTGACTGGTTTGTGTTACAAAATGGAGTCAGCGCAACACGTCACTAATACTAAGAACATTTATTGTGCTTAAAATATACGCATACAAATAATAACTTCTATGACACAACATTATTATGCCATTATTTGGAATAATATTCATATTTAGTTTCATTAAAGAATAGTACACGGCGCAAAATGTTTATGACTATCATTTAAAATTTCTTAATATTCTAATTATTTTTAATATTCTGTACAAAACCAAAATTATTTTCAAATATCATGTAGTCAAGAAGGTTCTCTATATAACCAAAATTATTTTCATATATCATTAAAATGTAAAACACAAAACGACACAGTTAACAGAGATTCTTAACACCCACTTTGTACTTCGATATAGGATGACACACAACACTCAAGTTCAGAAATACTTTTTCATATCGGCATCTTCATTCTAAGAATTTTTCAAACTCTGTTAACGGCACGGATATACTTCTGTAATATCATTGGTTTCTGAGGGAGAAATTAAGAACTAAATCTATTATTATTATTATTATTATTATTATTATTGCATTATTGATAGAAGCATCTAGCACTGACAATTTTGTTGACGTTCTCTTAACAACTGTCAAGTAGCTTTCTACAAAATCGATAAACCTCGTCGTTGAAAAAAAAAAAAACTGCTGAATGCATGTTTTTTCAAAAGGTCAGACCTTTAGCAAAGAAAGGAAAAAAAAAGAAAAGAAAAACTGATTGGTACCAACCTGACCTTCAAGTTTTAAGAGCTGACGCACGCCATGAACGTGTAAAAACCTCTCTCGGTCAAGTGCGGAAACTCTCTCTCTCTCTCTCTCTCTCTCTGTCTCTCTCTTCCCCCTCCTCTTCTTCTTCCTCCTCTCTCCCTCTCTCTTTCCCCTCCTCTTCCTTATTCTTCTCCTCTTTCCTCCTCCTCCTCCTCCTCTCTCTCCTCCTCTTCTCCTCCTCTCTCTCTCTCTCTCTCTCTCTCTCTCTCTCTCTCTCTCTCTTCCCCCCTCCTCCTCTTCTTGCTCTTCCTCCTCCTCTTCCTCATTCTTCTCCTCTTCCTCCTCTTCTCTTTCTCTGTCTCTCCTTTTCCTCCTCTCTCTCTCTCTCCCTTTCCCCTTTCCCAAACTGGGTCCTTCTTTTGAGAAGCCCCTTAAACCAGTAGGATCGTTAGCCATGGGACGATGATCACTTCGAGGATTTTCCCCCCAAGTTCTTTTCGCTGTGCTGTCTAGCTACTTCGAAAACTCGAGCGGAAAAAAAAAAACTTTCGTCATACCCGTAAAAGCAATGGCCTCGATTTGATGACGCCTTCACTTTTTCCTCCAGACTGAAGAAAAAACATATTTTTCAGTTTTCCCTTCTTCTCCGGAGGAACATGCAACCCTCTGGACCAATCAGGAAGATGCTGCAGGTTCAGTGGCATCCTCGCGAGCGCTCTCTTATTCGTGGGAGAGGAAGTTATGGTCTCGATACAATGACGCCCTCATTTTTTTTTCCGTACTGTAAACAAAAACAACTTTCAGTTTGCCCTATTCTCCGTAGGAACGAGCACTGCATCCTTTTGGACCAATGAGAGAGAGAGAGAGAGAGAGAGAGAGAGAGAGAGAGAGAGAGAGAGAGAGAGAGAGAGAGGCTACGTTCAGCGGCATCTTCGCGAGCGCTCTCTCATGCCTGGGAAAGGAAAACAATGGCCTCGATATTTTTCAGTTTTCCCTCTTCTCCGAAGAAGAGAGAGAGAGAGAGAGAGAGAGAGAGAGAGAGAGAGAGAGAGAAGCCGCGTTCAGTAGCATCTTCGCGGACGCTCTTTTATACGTGGGCAAGGTAGGAGATCAGATCTATCGACCGGGTCGGATCAAAAGCATTTTTACCGCGAAAAAAGGAAATATTCTTGAAAAGACGAGGGTTCCAAAATGTCCGCTCCAATTCAGCGGTAAATTACTCCTGCCTCGGTCAACAATGGGGAGTTAAACCGTAGGATTAAACCACGCTCTGTCTAGAGTCTAGAACATAGAGCGTGGTTCTTAACCTGTCCTTAATGCTTGAGTAATGATAAATGAATTATAATAAAAATAACAGGGGGTGCGACGATGCCTATGAATAATCAAAGCAAAATATATTTTTATATGCGCATGTTATTTTTTCTGCAAAAAATAAAATATATAAAATGAATTTGAATAAATAATTAATAATAATAATAATTATTATTATTTTATTTTCATTTCAGCATCTAGAGGCTTTGTTGCGTCGTAAGGTTCCAACTTTACGTCGTGAATTTCGATATTCATTTTACCTTCGGGAGACCACAGAGGCGTCTAAGTTTAAACCTTTTCAAAGTTCGAATTAACGAAATGACTTACGAGTCCCTTCATGGAAAGTGAGGAAATGTTTTCCTGAATGTTTTTCTAGAAAAATCTGGGGGGGAAAAATGATGAAAGATAACATGAAATTCGAGAGAAAAACCCCGCGACTAAAACTGACAGCACTTGTCTACCGGCATTCGCACCGTCTGTGTTGCTGGATTGCTTTTGCAGTATTTTTCGTCTTTTTCCTTGAGCGCGCGCACACACACATATATATCATATATATAAAGTTTTTCCTAGTCTCTTCCCAATTAATGATGTAAGGTACTAACTTTCAGGCTTTCAACAAATATTTTTGAATGAGGTTTCCTTAGCTTTGCTCTACCACAAGTCTACTAACTACGAAGTCCCTCTCTCTCTGTCTCTCTCTCTCTCTCTCTCTCTCTCTCACTGGTGAGGTATTATGACTGCTAGACAATATATAACACTTATCATATTTCGCAACATCTGTAGCATTTAATACAGGATAAACTATTATTATTATATTTATTATTATCATTAAGGAAGTTGCATTAACTACAAAACATTATCATCATCATGAAACGATGAGCTGAGTTAAACATGACTAAAAAACCACCCATTTAATCCTCTGCCATCTCCGTTACTCGTAACTCGCAACTCACTACTCGTAACTCGCTACTCGCAACTCACTATTCGTAACTCGTTACTTGCAAGTCGCTACTCGTAACTCGCTACTCGTCACTGCTTGTAACTCGCGATTCACTACTCGTATTTTGCTACTCGCAACTCGTAACTCGTTCACCATTTTCTGTATTGAGCCGAGCTTCAAAAAACACACTCTCTCTCTCCCTTTATCCCCACTCGCCCGCTAATTCAGCCCAGGTTTCTGACGAACCCCATCAATCTTTCATTAACCTGTCAATCATGAGATAACGACGTTGATCGGCTACGAATTTGTCGGAGGTAGATAAAAAAAGTGGGGAGGAAATATCCCCTCATTCCGCTCAGTGAGCTGATGCACACATTCTCTCTCTCTCTCTCTCTCTCTCTCTCTCTCTCTCTCTCTCTGAACAACTTATTTTACACTGTTTAAAGGCGTAGATACAAGGGGTAACTGCGCTGAACATTTACTCCTATGTGAGACTGCTAATTATATGCATTGAAACTTAAATCGAAGGGTATGAATGTTCATTTACGGCGAAAAGATGGCTCCATTTATTAATAAAAATGAAGATTCTAATATAAAGTTGGTAGATGTCGCATTATTAGCTTAAATCATTTGATATGACATTAAGTTAAATCACAGCTGCGAGCGTCTATTTCAGGAGAAAAGGTGGCTTCATTTATTAACAAAAAATTGAAGATTTTAATACACAGTTGTTACATATGATAGTATTAGTTTAAATCATTTAATACAACATTTAATGACGCTCATTTTACTGTGACTTCTCCTCCAGTGCAGATAATTCAGATCTGTTTAAACTGAGACGAAACAATTGGCTGTTACCCGATTCTTTTCATGATAATTGTGGAATCCAGAAACAAGTTGATAAACCCGAATTTTACTCTCTTCATTATATAGCTTCAAAATATACTCTGAATATCACATTTAGAATAAATATTCACCCAAAATAAGAAAAGACCTTCAATCGACAGAACAAACAACCTGTCCTTAAAGCTTAAGTATCAATAAATGAATTATAAAAAATATTTATTCCTTATAATACAACACTGGTACCAGACATTAGTATCCAGCAAACAAAGGAATCATAAAGTACATTTACAGCAAACATTAAGTTTGAAATTAATTAAAGGCAATTAGGGAAAAAATATAATGTCACTACGTATACAATAACTACCAGAAAGAAGAAAAAGATCCTTGGAAAAACTCAAAAAGCAGATTACTAAGCTTCGAGCAGAGGCAGGGAGAGGAGGAGAATGGGAAGATCGGATTGATTTACTTATCATTAACGGAGGTAAGAAAGTGATAATGTCTTGGGGCATGAATGCAAATGCGAGATTATCCTAAACCCATTCTGGGCAGAGAGAGAGAGAGAGAGAGAGAGAGAGAGAGAGAGAGAGAGAGAGAGAGAGAGAGAGAGAGAGAGAGAGAGAGAGGAATTCCACGGCCCAGAGCAAAAGGATTTCCACGACCCAGATCAAAAAGAGAGAGAGAGAGAGAGAGAGAGAGAGAGAGGATTTCCAGGCTCCAGAGTAAGAGAGAGAGAGAGGATTTCCACGCTCCGGAACAAGAGGGGGAGAGAGAGTGTTTCCACGCCCCAAAACAAAAAGAGAGAGAGAGAGAGAGAGAGAGAGAGAGAGAGAGAGAGAGAGAGAGAGAGAGATTTCCACTCCCCTCGTCATAACGTCGCAATTTGCTCAGCTGGGGTAAAGAGTCTCTCCACTCTAAGGCTTCCTGATTAATGCGGAATCAGAACCAGAATGAAGCAGAGACAAGAAAGCCTAGTGAGATAATCAGCTTGGTAACCCGAGAGAGAGAGAGAGAGAGAGAGAGAGAGAGAGAGAGAGAGAGAGAGAGAGAGAGAGAGAGAATTTCCACGCCCTAGAGAGACAGATAGTGAGAGAGAGTTTCCACGCTCCGGAGCGAAAGAGAGAATTTCCACGACCTACGAGAAGGAGATAGTGAGAGAGAATTTCCATGCCCCAGAGCAGGCGAGAGAGAGAGAGAGAGAGAGAGAGAGAGAGAGAGAGAGAGAGAGAGAGAGAGAGAAATTTCCACTACCTAGGGGAAAGAGATAGTGAGAGAGAATTTCCATGCCCCAGAGCAAGCGACGGAGAGAGAGAGAGAGAGAGAGAGAGAGAGAGAGAGAGAGAGAGAGAGAGAGAGAGAGATTCTGTAGTTCCTCTGGCAGCTATGTAACAACGGTTACAATTCTCTGAAGACTTGAGGATACTGGTATCCTAAACATACCAAAATCTTGTGGTGGAAACATCCTACGTTTTTCCTTCACCCTTAATTTTCAAGGGAAATACAGTAACACCTCAACTTCAGAATTCTGTACTCATCACCTACCATGTTTTGATTATTTCTTCCAATGCCACCATTTTTGGATGAGATAAATTTGTTGACATACCTCCTAAATTGAATGTTAAATGTAAAGTATGAGTTTATTTTAGGTTAGGAACTATGTGGAACTGCTGTCACATGTAAAATACCTAGAAAATTTCCTAGGGCTATAGTATAGGCAGCAGTGGTTCTTAATCTTTTTTTTAGTGACGGCACCCTAACTAATGTAATCATTACCATGGCACCCTTCTTCACCATCCCACCGTATCGCATGAAATAATATATATATATATATATATATATATATATATATATATATATATATATATATATATATATATATATATATATATATTAGAGCAGACACACTGATCAAAATTATATGAGGACTTCTGCAAACTTTTTTTTTTCTACAAATGTTCATTGAAATGATCTAGTCCAGACAAAGTTCATGACAATCTTGCAACACCCCTAGGCACTGTCTGTGGCACCCCAGGGTGCCACGGCACCCAGTTTGAGAATCACTGGTATAGAGTCTTTGTTACTTAACGGACTTTGTTACTTATCAGAAAGGCCAGACCCCTAAAGTGCCTGTTGAATTGAGGTGTTATTGTACATCTCTCTATCTAATGTACTCAAAGTCTAAAGGAATAACACCGGAAGAATTTCCCACAGGGGATTGGGGGAATAAAACCCACAGACCTCAAGCTTAGGAACCTAGCAACACGCGAAGTTGCCAACTCGGGGTTTTCAGGTCCCAGAGCAATAACCCTTTTATGGGAGGTTAAGAAGAAAGTTTCAGTAGCATTAAAAGTGACATTGAAGTTCCTAGTCGTAGGGAATAGGACCGGGGAAATAATAATAATAATAATAATAATAATAATAATAATAATAATAATAATAATAAACTAAAGTGGGTAATGAAAAATCAGCACAGATATCGAAGATTTTGCAGACATGACAGTGGTCAGAACAACCGCAGGAAATAATAATAATAATAATAATAATAATAATAATAATAATAATAATAATAATAATAATTTATCATACAAAATTACAATATGTTCATTAGTTTCCACGTGATCTCAACAGAGAGACAAACTGAACTGAAAAGAATTTCACCATCGGAGGAAATAACAGACCTAATTTTAGTCCGAAGAATATTCAGTTACAGTTAACAAGCAAATTAAGCGGTGTGCCATGATTATTATTATTATTATTATTATTATTATTATTATTATTATTATTATTATTATTATTATTTCAGTAGATGAAACCTATTCACGTGGAACAAGCGCATCAAAGGGGCCACTGACTTGAAACTCAAGCTTCCAAAGAATATTGGTTTCAACCTCCCACCGTAGCAGACCCCACACTGCAGCAGTAACTGATCATGGTACAGAGGCAGTGATTTATCATCGCCCTGGGGGAGACGCGAACCCGCGACATCTGAGTGGCATGCCACGACACTCACCACTATACCAGCGGACCAGCTAACCGCCGTTTACCGAACGAAATTTACGAAGGGGTTTCGAAATCAACATAAACAACTGACCGCGAAGAACGTTACTTGAATACACATTCAACACCAGTAATTATGCCCATCCTTTGCAGTTGTAACAACAGGACAACGGCTCATAAAGTCACTACACAACTTCTTTGCAGAACTGTCACGGATATAAAGGCACTGAAATACAAAGTGGTTGGCGTATAGTTATGCTGAACATAACCGTTTTGTTTCGTAACGCCGGTGGATACTGTTCCTTTAGCTTCTTCCTGAATGAACGGGTCATTTGCGATTAGGGTTACACTGCGTCGAGGCCATTTGGAATGGAAACGGGGTCAAAGTTTTAGAACGAATGAGATTTAAGGATTAAAATAGTGACAGTCAGTCAGTCTCTCTCTCTCTCTCTCTCTCTCTCTCTCTCTCTCTCTCTCTCTCTCTCTGGTAAGTCTTGCAAAATACACGAAAGAGGTTCTTCAGCAAAAAACAATCTATAATGTGTGTTTACGTGAGAGAGAGAGAGAGAGAGAGAGAGAGAGAGAGAGAGAGAGAGAGAGAGAATCTTATAAATGGTTTCACCTTAGCAGGATGAAGATTACGTCGTCGAGGCACTCTCTCGTGTTCTTGAAGGCATAATGGACACTCACGTCAGGTGCCCTCTCTCTCTCTCTCTCTCTCTCTCTCTCTCTCTCTCTCTCTCTCTCTCTCTCAAAACCACAGATGCAACTCACAACAACTGACTAACAACTACGTGTATACTTCCCTGCTTGGGTCAACAGAGGCATATTAGCTTTTTGGGATCTTGCCCATTCGACCCTCCTTGTCCGGTTCGAGAGTCCAACACGAGTCGTCCAGAGAGAGAGAGAGAGAGAGAGAGAGAGAGAGAGAGAGAGGAGAGACATGCCTAGGGAAGGGAGGGACCCCAGTGGGGGGGGAGCAGGGGGAGGAGGAAAAAGAGATGAAGGACAGCGACCTATTAAAGTCTAATGAGAAAGTTTCAGGGACTTTTAGTCGGACAAAAGTTTTAAGCATCTGTTCATTAAAATCAAGTAGGAAACGGGTGCCACTTGCCAGTTGGGGCAAAAGGGATGTATAGATCGCTGGGCAATGGAATCCAGAAAAATAAAAAAACAAGTAGAAAATGCCTGTACACTGAGTATAATAAAGGCCACCGAAAATAGATCCATCTTTCGGTGGTCTCGGTATAATGCTCTATGAACCGCGGCCCACGAAACTTTAACCACATCCAGGTGGTGGCCTGGCCTATATCGTTGCCAGAAGCACGATTATGGCTAACTTTAACCTTAGAAAAAAATAAAAGCTGCTGAGGTTAGAGGGCTGCAATTTGGTATGTTTGATTTACAGCCCTCTAGCCTCAGTAGTTTTTAAGGTATGAGAGCGGACAGAAAAAGTGTGGACCGGACAGACAAAGCCGGCACAATAGTTTTCTTTCCAGAAAACTAAAAAACAAAAGAAAAATAAAAAAAACTATTCGTTATAATTAATCTTCATTGAAATAATTAGATTTACTCTTTTATTCAATGACCAATCTGCTGTTCGCATGATCAAACTGATTGATTGATTTATGGTGACTAAACCTGGCGTTATAAACATCTACGTTATTGACGCCGTAATGATATGTATGATTAAAAAATGTGAATTAAATCAAGAGGGTGAAACGTGTGAATTTAATCATTGGGTGAAAAGCGTGAATGAAATCAGTGTGAAATTGTGAATTATATCAGAGGGGAAAAGTATGAATTACACCAGAGGGTGTAAAGTGTGAATTAAATGAGGGGATGAAAAGTGTGAAATATAATAGAGGGAAAACGTGTGAATTACACCAGAGGGTGTCAAGTGTGAGTTAAATGAGAGGGTGAAAAGTATGAAATAAATCAGAGGAGGGTGAGAAGTGTGAATTACACCAGAGTGTGGAAAGTCGGAATCAAATCAGACTCTGAAAAGCGTGAACTGGATCAAATTCTGACAAGCGTGAATTAAACCAAGAAAGTGAAAAGCGTTAAGTAAATCAGAGGGTGAAAAAGAGGTTTGACATTTCGTTATAAATCATATTTAATCCAGTTATAACCATCTCTCTCCTGGTCTTAAAATTTCATTAATCAAAGGATTAATTCTAATGAAAGCAATGTATCGTTAACAGGTGATATTTCAAAGACTATAAAGATGTATTTTTATACTTCCTCATATTATTTGTTATTAAGATAAGGGCGTGAATGATAGTTTAAGGCAGTGGTTCTTAATCTGTTTCAATGTATGCCCCCCTTTCAATTCAGCAGTCGATTTTTGCACCCCTGGATTTCCGAAATAAAAAAAAAAAAGCTAAAACACAAAGTTGATATCATGTGTATTAATAAGAAAATCAAATTTTTTTAATCTTCATTCTGTACTCGAGTCTGTTGTAACGTTGCCACTTCATTAGGAAATTAGGTGTAGGTTTATCTACAGCTCAGAGCACTGCTGTAATAATAATAATAATAATAATAATAATAATAATAATAATAATAATAATAATAATAATTATTATTATTATTATTATTATTATTATTATTAATTATTTGTTTTATTTGTATTTTTTTGCAGAAAAAAATAACATTCGTATATAAAAATATATTTTGCTTTGATTATTCATAGGCATCGTCGCACCCCTTAGGAACCTAGGGGGTGCGAGCACACCTGGTTAAGAACCACTGGTTTAAGGGAAAGGTTTTAATTATGAAATAGCTTATTGGGCTTCACATCACACTGGTTGCGATAATCCTATTTCTTACGTTTTTTTTTCTTTATTGTTGAAAACTCTGACGAAAGTCCATTATGAAGCAACGGGGCGGAAGTTAATTTGGTATTTTTGCAGCTTTCATTTACTGAGTCTTTGCTTAGGAAATTCTTATCTCAGGGGTTGCCTAACACTCAGAAAATTCAGTTCATGCGGAAAACAATTATTTGGTATTATTTTGTAACTGTAAGGTTAAGACCTTACAGCTTTATGCAGACCCACTGTAATTTCTCAATTAATTTCTCAATTTATAATTTATTTCACCTTGGATAAATGATGTAAATATGATACGGTATTCTCTAGATAGGATCACTTTGTGTTTCCCACCAGTACATAGGAAAAATCAATGCGTCCAAAATTATTCTGTAATACAGCTGTAATTACAGGGCAGGACATTTTAGCTCCGTGCAGATACCCTTACAACTTCGTATTCTCCCATTTACTTCACCTTAAACCAATTACGTAAATCTGGTACAGTATTCTCTGATATATTCTTTGCGTAAATACAATGTCATTTTCTTCTCTTTTACTCATGTAATAAAATGAACTTCCTGTCACAGTTTAAACATCTTCCACCTCGCTCCCATGAACATTATAACAAACGAGACAAGGTAAAAGAATTTTATTCTACAAAGGCGATTATGGAGAAGAGAGAGAGAGAGAGAGAGAGAGAGAGAGAGAGAGAGAGAGAGAGAGAGAGAGAGAGAGAGACTCATTCGAGCATAAAATGTTAAAAGCAATGACCTAACACGGATGAACGCGTCTCCATGAGTTTTGCTGAAACAGAAATTATGTCTGTGATTTATTTCAGAAGCAGCGCAATGCGAAGGATCCCAGCGTAGCGATAAATAGCAATAGTAATTGCAAGTAAGGTGGATATATAAGTTCAAGCGAAGACGCGATGCATTACTACCCTAAAATTATTCACATTTTTTTTATTCTAATAATTTACGTATATTTTCATTTCTATCTATTCATTTACCCTTTTTCTCCTGTAATAACTGGTCTCTTTTCTGTATTTCGTAACACCTTCCGTAACTCGTTTCAAATGGACACTAGATTCTTTGGAAGCTTGAATTTTAAGTCGATGACACCTGTGGTGGGCTTGTTCCATAATAATAATAATAATAATAATAATAATAATAATAATAATAATAATATACAAATATAAACATGCCGGTGCTGAGGCCTTACGATCAAATTTATGGGAAATAGAAAAATACAAAAATTTAGCAGGCGACACCAGGAGAAGAAATGACTAATGGCCATATTTGCATCAGTCGACTCTTTGTTGTTAATTAATAAATAAACGTTATGCACTGCCGTTTTAAAGATAAGGAAGAGATAAAGAAGATTAAAATATCAAGATTATGCGAGAAAAATGATCCCAGGAAAGTTATAAGGAATATTAAAAAGCTTGAAAATGTTAAACGTGATATTTGAGAGCATGAGACTGGCTCTTGGTATCAAAATATAAATTCTTCAGAGGGGTGTTGGATTGAAGCTCTCAGTTTCTGTACAGACATCCGACTCGAAACATTAAAAAAAAAAAAAAAAATTCACAAGCATTCCGACAGTGCATTCTGCCGAAGTGAGTAACTTGGTCAAACACAAAGGAATTCACCGAAGTGGAATCAACAATTCTCTTCTCTCTCACTCTCTCTCTCTCTCTCTCTTTCTCGCCTCAAGGGAATGCACCGAGGTAGAATCAACAATCCTCACTCTCACTCTCACCTTGCAAGTGCAAGGAAGCGTGCATAGGAAAATAATAAAGGACTTAACTTATAAAACAACTAAGATGCTTAGACACTGATATTTAATTACAATATTTAAAATAGAAGGAATTTCATGCGATTATATTATTTTATCAACCCCTTAGATTCTGTCAAAATAAAAAAAAATATAAAAACAGCTGCAAAATCCCTCAAAATTGTTCAAAGGTTAATAAAATAATTACCCACTCATAAAACAAACTACTACAACATTATCCCGTTTTTTTTTAAACAGTACCTGAGAAATGCATTTCCAGAACTCAACAGCGCACACAAGAAATTTGATATAAAATTGCCCAGTCTTACTGAAGTTATATTTATAGCACTGAACTGCACTGCAAAACCACCTACCTCGCCTCCCCCCCATAAACCCCCTTCCTCCTCCTCCTCCTCCTCCTCCTCTTCCACTCTGTCCGAGTGGGTATCCCCTCGCCACAGGAGAAATCCGATTAATGGCTATTCCCGTTGTATTGGTAGTCTATTGATATCATTCCGAATATCCTGACCAGAATGGGACTCCCGAGCGCAAAAGGCTTTTTAGAGAACAAAGAAATTTACGAATATCTGGGGGAAGCAAACGGTAAAGAGTTTGTAGCGGGTATTATTCCAAATGAAAACACCTTTTTTCTAATTTTTTTTTTCGAAGGCTTGAATGCGATTCTGTTAACCAATATCGTTCTATTCATCGTATCGTCATCTGAGTAGCGTGCGCTTTCTCGGACTCTTTTGTTGTGGTCGTTCACTGGTGAAAATCTACTTCCGCCACGTTTAAAGAGGCAATAATCGTTGCCTACCTTTCGAAAATGGAAAGTGAAAATATAAAGACCAACTTTCGAAAAGAGAAAGTGAAAATATAAAGACCAACTTTCGAAAAGAGAAAGTGAAAATATAAAGACCAACTTTCGAAAAGAGAAAGTGAAAATATTACGACCAACTTTCGAAAAGAGAAAGTGAAAATATAAAGACCAACTTTCGAAAAGAGAAAGTGAAAATATAAAGAAAGACAAAATGGAGAAATGAGTGATCTTTGATCGGAGTAAAACTATTGCCTTTGCATGGCAGTTGACAAATCGATATTTTTCTCTAAAAAAAAAAAAAGCTCACAAGGGTATTTTCCTGTAAACAATAAAAAACTCATAATTTCGCGATACCTTGCAACTGAATTATTATATGTAATTGCAGCATATGTCCCCTTTAGTCTCGTAATGAAAACAAGAGTTAATTATTCAGAATAAAACGCAGATTTTGTATTTGCAATTGATGGAGCTAGTTCTTTTCATTTCCAAACAAAAGAATTTCTTGGTCTCTGATTCAGGCTGGAGTCGCTTAAAAATGGAGTTAATGACTTTCTTCACTTATAAATTAAATTGAATTGAATATAGAATTTAAGCCAAAGGCCAAGCACTGGGATCTTTGAGGCCATTCAACGCTGAAACGGAAATTGACGGTAAAAGGTTTGAAAGGTGTAACAGGAGGAAAACCTCGCAGTCGCACTATGAATCAATTGTTAGGAGAGGGTGGAAAGTAAGATGGAAGAAAGAGAATATGACCGGAGGTAAAGTAAAAGGAACGAAAGGGGTTGCAGCTAGGGGCCGAAGGCAAACTGCAAATAACCTTAAGTAATGCCTACAGTGCACCGCATTCTTCACTTATAAAGTAACAAAATCTCTAACCTTTAAAAAACATATCAATTCGTTTTACTGTAATCTGAGTAAGATAATCCCCCTAAAAATGAACCATTCTACCATACTTGTGAATCAAATACGCCATTTTTTCCCATTCCACAAAAACACTAAATTCTTTTTTTGTATATTGTGAGAGCTCCCTTTTCATTTAAAGAGGCATGTATATAAATATTTATTATCAGTTTACAGGGATTATGCTTATGTAAAGAAATGCCTATGTATACCGTGTTGATGTACACTGTAACCATATTGTGAATATTGTAACTGTAAATAATGTAAGTCTAATCCTTTCAATAAAAAGTAAACAAAAATAAAGAAAAATCCTTTTTGGGGTTCAAAAACCACATTTCTTAGTTAATAAATGTAAATTACGTCGTCTGCTTTAAGTTATAAATTCCGCAGGTCTGTATGAAACGGATACGTTTTGACATACAACCGCCTGCGTTGGTTCACCTAAGTGATAAGAATTTCAATTAAAAGAAATGGCATAACTAGTAGGAAAAACCAAGAGCCACAAATCTGACGAAAGGGTGTATGTTTTATTAAATTACATAAAAAAATATATATACATACACACACATATATAAATATATATATACGTATGTATACATATATATATATGTATATATATATATATATATATCACACATTACCACACACACACACACACACATATATATATATATATATATATATATATATATATATATATATATATATATATGTATATATATATATATATATATATATATATATATATAAAAATAAGAGATATAGGTATATATTTCGACTTTATTTACCACCATTGAAAAACTGATACAAAGGGTTAGGTCCTGACCACACACGCACGACTTTACACACACAAGCCATTGACAAAGGACTGATACAAATATTAGAATAAATAAATATATATACACACACACACACACACACACATATATATATATATATATATATATATATATATATATATATATATATATATATATATATATATATATATATATATATATATATATATATATATATATATATATAAGAAGGTTTACTTAGGTTGTACGGAAAATTGCGATGATGCAATTATAATTAATTTCCAATATTATTTTGGGAATGGTGACAACACCAGGATTATTATTATTATTATTACTATTATTAATATTATTATTATTATTATTACTGATGGTGCTGTTGCGTTCTTGTGAACGTCCAACAGCAAAGTTGCCGTGACCATATGATATTCAGAGTCAACGATATGAGAAAAACATCCACTGAATTTCCCAGAGAACCAATGTATCATTATCATCACTCGGACTGGCAGAACAAAAACACCATCTTTCTTAAAAGTTCAACTGATTAACTACGCTTGTTCTCTCATCCTCTGGATAAATATATATCACTAACGTTAATCACTAAAGGTGATGGACCAACCTTAGCTCAGGCTAAAGACCTTTAACCCCTTATCGGCCGAGGCTTTGTACTAACTCATAAATAAATGTTACTATTAAAATGATAGTTTGTTATTTGGTTTAAAGCTTAGGCCGACGGGGAAGGCAACCAAA
The DNA here is from genome assembly GCF_040412425.1 of Macrobrachium rosenbergii. NCBI lineage: Eukaryota > Metazoa > Arthropoda > Malacostraca > Decapoda > Palaemonidae > Macrobrachium > Macrobrachium rosenbergii. Next base: position 13,326,240 of record NC_089746.1, on the reverse strand, counting down.
GGCAGTTTTCTAGCCAGGCATCGAGGAAAAAGGTTATAAATGGAAATGAATGTCGATCACACCTGCGACAGTGCAATTAAACATCAGTGCTTGAATGATGGTTGGTTATTTGGTTTAAAGCATAGGCCGACGGGGAGGGCAGCCAAATGCATTTTCCTAGCCAGGGATCAGGCATCATGGATAAACCGATATAACATGGACATAATTCAGCAGGAACTGGAGAGAGTATCTCATAAAAGAGAGAGAGAGAGAGAGAGAGAGAGAGAGAGAGAGAGAGAGAGAGAGATACAAGACTATCAAAGAACTCGAGCCGTTGTTACATTTTTTTCTTATAAATTTTCGCTCCTTTATTCCTCTGAATATCTGCCCTGTTGCTGGCGACTGGGGTCTTTTAAGCTTCCGGCTGTAGCCCAGTGAGAAGGAACTGTAGTTGGTTCTCAAGTGATGGTTTAACAGTTCTGTAATTTAGGCAACTGTAACATTCAACGCATAAGCTTCCTTCTTCTCTCCAGAATCAGCAAATGACCCTCGTCTCAATTCACCACAGATCACTAATGGCAACGTTTCTTTATGACGCAACGTCCCAGTCCACAGACTTCTCAGGAAGTTTAACAATAACAATAATAGCAAACTTCAGAGATACCTGAGAACTCTGCGGGAAAGCAACGCCAAAGTAAGGCAAGTCGACGTCTCTCATTTATTTGATATAATGATGGTGCTGTTTTGGTAGTTCATACGGTGTTGCAATATGCATTTGACCTAACATCTAAGGAATATGCATCTCAAAAAGGGGTTAATTACGGTGATATAGTGGAACACTGCAACTACTGGGAGTTCTGGCAGCTAATTTTTTCGAAATAATAGAAAATAAAATATGGAAATTATTATCATTATTTTTTATCACAGTTCAAATAAATAACCATCCAATTTTCATCTGAACAGATTCTTTTAAACTCCCTTGCCAATTATAAATTAAAAATTATAAATACATGTTTCTGCATCTACTTGGTCTTGAAAATTCCAAAATCTCATTCATGAGATGACAGTGATATCTTCAAAGTTAGTTAATTCTCCCTTCAGAGTTCATGTATATACTTACGAAGGCTCAAAGCCCGGATAAAAGAGAAGGGTCGACAGCAATGTTAAGGATCAGTCCTCAGAGAAAAATCTAATTTTAATAAAACGTGTTCCCAACCTTAGCAGTCACAAGGAACAAGAGCGGTGGGAACCGACCCTTCTCCGTCCCACCCTCCCCGACCCCAGTCCATTTATTTTGGAATAAGTAATTGTGAGCCATTTGTCTTTGTTTCAGTATAATATTTTGTTTAACTTTTTAAAATAAATGTTCTTTAATATACCGTTTAATTTTGTAACTTTTGTTTTGTATGACATTTGCTTATTGTAATTTTTCTATAGTATATTATCAACTTTTGATTTGCTTAACACTAAAGTTTGCTTTGTAGTTTGGTATTTGCTTTTGCTACACTTTTTGCCTGGAATCTATTTTGAGTTTTGTTGCTACACTCCATTTGATGTCTGTCAATAAACTTTTTGAAGAATGAATTTGAATTTGAATTCAAACAACCCCCTTTCTAACCAATTAATTCCTTGTGTAATAACTCTCTTCTACTTCCCTCCCACACACACGACAAAAGCAAAACGCAAAACATCACATTAACATCTCATTGTCAAGAGACTTAATAAAGCTGGTGGCATTTGCACGGACCCCCCTCTCCCCCCCCCCCGCCCCCGTTTGCATTAAAGAGGATCTAACACGACCTCATAAAATTAACACTTCATCAAAAGGCTACGAACTTCAGGAACTCGCAAGGGCGTAAATCCTACACTCCTGCAATCCTAAAATCCTACCTTCTTGTTATGAGTTCACTCAAGAGCGTAAGAATTCTTGTATCGGATTTCAAGTGGCGGTTAGCAGTTATTAAAACATCAACCTTGAACCATTTATAGTTTCCCAAAAAAGCTGGTTATAAGCGCACGGCTTCTAAACTTGCATGTTACAGTAATTGCGAGCATCAATAATGAGAGAGAGAGAGAGAGAGAGAGAGAGAGAGAGAGAGAGAGAGAGAGAGAGAGAGAGAGAGAGAGAGAGAGAGAGAGAGAGAGAGAGCTTGCATACGAAGGTTATTGCTCAAATTAAATCATAAATGAACAAACTCGGATAAGATCAGATTGCATGTATTAGTACTTACCCAAAGGAGAGCACGCGCGCACGCACTACCACCAACACACACACATATATATATAAACATATATATATAATTATTCATGTACATATATGTATGTGTGTGTATGTGTATATATATATATATATATATATATATATATATATATATATATATATATATATATATATGTATATATGTATGTATATATATATGTATGTATATATATAATATATATATATATATATATATATATATATATATATATATATGTATATATATATATATATATATATATATATATATATATATATATATATATATATATATATATATATATATATATGTATACCAGTGTAATGCCCATTCCTTTAATAACCTGAAGGCATTTCCGCACTACCAAGACATCAAAGCGCGTGGTGCCCATCTCAGAGAAGAGAAGAGATTTCCGTCCGGGCAAGACTGGAATGGGAATACTCTCTCTCTCTCTCTCTCTCTCTCTCTCTCTCTCTCTCTCTCTCTCTCTCTATATATATATATATATATATATATATATATATATATATATATATATATATATATATATATATATATATATGTGTTTCGTTGTGCAACCTTCCTTTCCATGTCAAGCTGCAATCAACGAGATACCTCGTCGCCGTAGATTCCACACGTACAGCGGCGGCGGGGAATTAAGTACAACTTCTGAACGGGTTATCACCATGCATAACGAGTAATAATTAATAGTTATTAGCGTTTCGTGATTCTTTTTTTCGTCCTTCGTCCTGGAGCAGATTACGGTAGCGCCTTCCGGAACTGCAAGAATTAATAGTAGTTTCGCTTTATACGAATTTTTTCAAAAATACCGCGATATCCTCGTCTGTGGAATTATCAAACCAATTATTCTTTTAATATAATAATACTCTAGACATTAATATGAGCAGAGGAAATACCTCTTGTTCTTCCAATGGAGGTTCCCTAATTGGAGGCGTTGGGCAGGCGAAGCCGTTTCTGGTTGGCAATTAGGCATCTCGAAAGTAACCATATGAAAAGCCGCCAGGTATGATTCTCTCTAATTCTCTCTAGTTAATTGCAGACCGTCTAAGGATTACCCTGAGGCAAGGTAAGCAACAACAGCAGCAGCAACCCCTATATAATTATAATATATAATCTGGCCTCCGTGAAATCAATTAAATCGAAATAAAAATCAAACTTCGCTCGGAGACTGATGGGTTGAAAATCCTTGGTTTCAGCTCGTCCCATGGGGCAATAAGCGAGATCTTCGTTTCAATAAGGGCGGCAATCTCGCGTAAAAGGGAGAGAAAATAAACCATCCGGACGATTCATGAGAACAGAGAAGCAGAAGAGAATTCATGTGAAAGATCTTTTTCTTTTTTGCCATCATAATAATTATATGACGAGTGATGGCGACAGCTGAAAGGGGGGAACTGTACACCCGAGTCGTGATAACAAATCAAAATGTAATTAATTGTACATGGACGTGCACACTCAACTGAGGAGACCGAATTCTCTCTCTCTCTCTCTCTCTCTCTCTCTCTCTCTCTCTCTCTCTCTCAGTTTACCTCTCTCCAACGAAAAAACGGAAGGGTATCAGTCTGTGTTTTTCGGTCCAAAAGGATGTCTCCCTCTCTCTCTCTCCCTCTCTTCAACGAAGAATAAAAGCATGTCAGTCTGTTTAATCTAGAAGGATGTCTGCTGCCATTTCTCTCTCTCTCTCTCTCTCTCTCTCTCTCTCTCTCTCTCTCTCTCTCTCTCTCTTCAACGAAAAACAGAAGCATGTTTGTATGTCTGTCTGCCCAGAAGGATGGCTGTTACCATTTCCTCCTCTCATCTCTCTCTCTC
>NC_089746.1:13277194-13319694 GCF_040412425.1 Macrobrachium rosenbergii | reverse complement strand
ACTGATTTTATGCTGAGTTTTCTCAATTCTTCTAATAATTCGCTTCTCCTCTACATCAACATTAGTCAACAATTGTCCAATGTTCATATTTTGATGGACGAAACAGCGTATTTCTTACAGTTGAAATGTGGAAGAAAAGCGAATAATAATAATAATAATAATAATAATAATAATAATAATAATAATAACAAATTAATAATAATAATAATAATAATAATAATATCCTTGAATTTTCACTCTGAAGAAATTATTACCTTAATCACTATAAGTTAATGATTTTACATATAAATATCTTCATATATATATATATATATATATATATATATATATATATATATATATATCTATATATATATATATATATATATATATATATATATATATATATATATATATATATATATGTATAAACTATCCAAACAGCACAATATCGTTCTGAAAGAACAAAACCTAAGAAATAAACACGACAATAATTCTTAATGAGAAAATTAAATAAAAATTAGAAGCATCTAATTTTCACGTCAGTTCCGTTCAGATTCTGAACACATCATCATCAGGGATTATTATAACTCCATATTTTTGTGTATAAATAAAATGGATACGTGATTTAAATATCCCAACAATACGAGACTCGTTTTAAAACAGCACTGTAGGCATTACTAAAAGTTCTTTGCAGCGTCCCTTCGGCCTCTAACTGCAACCCCTTTCATTCCTTTTACTGTACCTCCGTTCATATTATCTTCCATGTAGCTATCCACCCTCTCCAAACAATTATTTCAAAGTGCAACTGCTTTGAAGTTTTCCTCCGGTTACACCTTTCAAACGTAACTACTCTCAATTTCATTTCTAGCGCTGAATGACCTCATAGGTCCCAGTGCCTGGCCTTTGGCCTAAACTCTACATTCCATTCCATTTCATTCCTAAGGAAAAACACGACAGAAATACCTTGAGAGATGAACGACCCAAGTACCTTATTAAAAACAACTTTCGGTCAGCTCAAATTTTATCCTACATCAGATTAAGTATTATTTAAAGTTCTAATAAAACAGGAAGATATCTCACTTAAGTTTTAGATATAAAGAATTTAATAAAAAGAGGTATATCTTCATAAGGTAACTTTCCATCTGCTCAAATTTTCGTCCTACATAAGATTAAGTCCATTACACCTCAAAGCTACCATAAAATAGAAAAACAATATCCACATGTTTCATATAAAGTGAATAAAATTAAAAAATATATATAAAATCAAAATGAGCGAAATTGCCATCTTTTATCGTAAGGAGGTTTAGTGCTACCTCCGAGTGACCTCTTTGACCTCGAAGAGAATATAAAAATTGAGAGAGAGTAAAAAAAAGTAGAAAGTTTGCTATAAGCCTCCAAATCTCTCGTAACTTTGGCAGTAAATAATCTTTTTTTAAAACTGAGGATTATGGCTCTTTTCGTATAATATTTCATCCTCGTTCTTCTCAAGGAATTCCAACCGTTTAATTTTTATTCATTTATTAATTCATTTACGCACTTGACTTTGGCTGAATCTATGATCCAGTTTTCATAACATTATTATTATTATTATTATTATTATTATTATTATTATTATTATTATTATTATTATTATTATTTTGGCTGAATCTACGATCCAGTTTTTGTAGCATTTTATTATTATTATTATTATTATTATTATTATTATTATTATTATTATTTTGGCTGGATCTACGATCCAGTTTTGATAACATTATTATTATTATTATTATTATTATTATTATTATTATTATTATTATTATTATTATTATTATTATTATTATGTCTCATGTGTTTATATTATTCGTGTTGTATTTGTTTATTTCTATGTGGCTGAGCTTATATAAAGAATATTATTATTATATTATCAAGTAAATGCATCTACATCACTGTCTTGGCAAATTTCTTTGTGTATCGGATTAACGCTTGAATGCCTTTCTTCCACACAGACACATACACACACACACACAAACACAAAACACACACACACAAACGTACACACAACCCACATCAGAGCTGTAATTCCACCACACTCTCTTACTTCAATTTATTGTCCTCTTGCTATTCAGCCGTGCTGGTACTTAAAATCTAACCCACCTTATCTTGTTTGCTGATGAAACCTGATAAGGAGAATTGCCTTTTTAATTTTCTTTTTTTTTTTGCTCATAAAGGCAACCACTCCAAAGAGCTTTCATACTGTTCGTTTATCCGAACACTTTCACGTAAGGCGTGTAATTTTATTTTATTATTATCATTATTTTTGGGGGTCCGTTGTTTTGTCACTAATTTTATTTTTTTTCCTTTGTTTTTTCAAGGTCTTTCACGTATATACTATAATTTTCGGGCGTTTTCTTTGATTCCGATACTGAAGTTAAAGCTTACATGTGCAGCTTGTAATTCTAAAGCGTTTATTCTGTCTTCACTGAATATTTTTTTTTTAAGCTTTCATATAAATCCTGTTATGCAAAAGTAACTGTTATAGTTTCACTTATATTTATAATTCTAAAGCTTTATTTTACCCAAACAAAATTACACGACTTACAATATACAAATCTAAAGCTTTCGTGTTTATTCCATAATTTTAAAGCTTTTTCTGAAGCATTTCCGTTCATTCTAATTTTGAATCATTTTATATAGCTGTAGCGTAGAGCCTGTTCTAAATATTTTTTTTAAAGTTTACATTCACATCTGATAATTTTAAAACTATCCGGTAATTCTGAACCTTTTAACAAACTCAGAATCTATGACACTAAGTTTTTTTTAATATTTCAAGTGCAACCACCAACTCAACAAAGTATTTGTTAAAAACCATTAATTCTAGACCACTTTTCCCGAGACATCATATAGGCTAGCAGCATTTAGAGCAGTGGTTCTCAAATTTTTTGGTATCGTTACCGCCGGCAGTGGTGTGACAGATCACCATTACCCCTACCTACCCAATTCCTCTTCAGTTACGTGAAGTTACAATATAATGGAAAGAAAAATATTGGAATGCTTAATTTCTACTGCATTTTATATGTAAGAAATTAATTTTACTTTTACTGAAGTCTTAAGAAATGAAGAATTTAGATTTTAGACATTATTCCTTTGACAAAAAATTAAAATTAAAGCATTGTTCCTCTTATAACAAATTGGAATTCAAGAATTATTTCTTTGGTAATTAATAGACAATAAAATTCAGAAAGTATCTCGTTAACCCCCTAGAAACGGCTTCATTACCCCCAGCTTGAGAACCACCGATTCATATCAACAAGGAACAAGAGCAAATATTTCACTAGACCTTCTTCCAAAGGCCTATTCTGTAACACAACTTTCATTACAGGAGAGCAACTGAAGAGCAATAATAAGCAATAGGCAAATAAAGATCTAATTAACAAAGTTTAGCAATCGACCTCCCCAATTATCACGTCATTAAGACTACAGCTCCTAATTATTACCTACGGGAGGGATAATTTTCTGGAAAGTAAACGTAATTATACTATTATCAGGCCGGCGTGTCGAAAGAAAGTAATGGAAGGAAAAGGGAGTTCAAGTATGGAAAAGAAAATAATATGGAAGTAATTTTAAGAAATAATAATGAGAATAATATTTATTCGCAGGTATTGGTAATTCTTTGCTATTTATCTGTTTATAATTTTCTTACTAAAGTTAAACCAAATTCCTAAGTCTTGAGACTTGGGTATTCAATATAATATACTATTATTATTATATATTATTATTATATTATTATAGGTATTTTATAAAACTATAACTTTATTGTGTTAAAATTATAATGATATAATAGTTATAATGACATTATAGTATAACTATATTATAATACAATTACATTATAATATAATCATAAATATTATAATAAAATTCTTCCTTCGTTATAAATACATCAACAATAATAAAACTGAAAATATGTGACTTTGAGGGAAATAGGAAAATCGTAACTAAAATTTCATGAGCAAGACAAGTCTTAGGTCCAATTTCTCTTAAAAAAAAAAAAAATTAACTCATGACTTAAAAAAAAATTAACCAACCACCAGGAAACAATATAACAACAGTATCCTTCCTTCACGCCACTCACAAGTTTCATATACGTTCCATAACTCTTTTAAACTTTCGGGAGAGTCGTGTCAGCTTTTCAAACCAGCCATCGCTACGTCGCAATACAATTCATACTGAAAAACCTCTAAAAATTTGGGTCAAATAGGTTTCAACTCTCAGGAAAGATTTTGCGAAAAAAAAAAAATCAAAATTTGGGTCAAATAGGTTTCAACTCTCAGGAAAGATTTCTTGGCAAACACTGGCATTCGAGATGTTTGCAGATTACGAGAAATTTCGATACTAAAAACTACGGCATTTGAGCAAATGTGACACTGGAAAAAATCGAACTATGGCGTACAGCATTCGAGAAAATATGACAATGGAAAAAATCGATTTATGCCTTACAGCATTTGAGAAAATGTGACACTGGAAAAATTCAATTGATAACCAACAGCATCTGGGAAAATATGACACTGGAAAAAATCTATCTATTTAATACCTAAGGAATTTGAGAAAATATGACACTGGAAAAAATCTATCTATTTAATACCTAGTGCATCTGAGAAAAATGGAAAAAATCTATCTATTTAATGACACTGGAAAAATCTATCTATTTAATACCTAGTGCATCTGAGAAAATATGACACTGGAAAAAATCTATCTATTTAATACCTAGTGCATCTGAGAAAATATGACACTGGAAAAAATCTATCTATTTAATACCTAGTGCATCTGAGAAAATATGACACTGGAAAAAATCTATCTATTTGATACCTAGTGCATCTGAGAAAATATGACACTGGAAAAAAATCTATCTATTTAATACCTAGTGCATCTGAGAAAATATGACACTGGAAAAAATCTATCTATTTGATACCTAGTGCATCTGAGAAAATATGACACTGGAAAAATCTATCTATTTAATACCTAGTGCATCTGAGAAAATATGACACTGGAAAAAATCTATGTATTTGATACCTAGTACATCTGAGAAAATATGACACTGGAAAAAATCTCTCTATTTAATACCTAGTGCATCTGAGAAAATATGACACTGGAAAAAATCTATCTATTTAATACCTAGTGCATCTGAGAAAATATGACACTGGAAAAAAATCTATCTATTTGATACCTAGTGCATCTGAGAAAATATGACACTGGAAAAAATCTATCTATTTAATACCTAGTGCATCTGAGAAAATATGACACTGGAAAAAATCTATCTATTTGATACCTAGTGCATCTGAGAAAATATGACACTGGAAAAATCTATCTATTTAATACCTAGTGCATCTGAGAAAATATGACACTGGAAAAAATCTATGTATTTGATACCTAGTACATCTGAGAAAATATGACACTGGAAAAAAATCTCTCTATTTAATACCTATTTATACCTAGTGCATCTGAGAAAATATGACACTGGAAAAAATCTATCTATTTAATACCTAGTGCATCTGAGAAAATATGACACTGGAAAAAATCTATCTATTTGATACCTAGTGCATCTGAGAAAATATGACACTGGAAAAAAATCTATCTATTTAATACCTAGTGCATCTGAGAAAATATGACACTGGAAAAAATCTATCTATTTGATACCTAGTGCATCTGAGAAAATATGACACTGGAAAAATCTATCTATTTAATACCTAGTGCATCTGAGAAAATATGACACTGGAAAAAATCTATGTATTTGATACCTAGTACATCTGAGAAAATATGACACTGGAAAAAATCTCTATTTAATACCTAGTGCATCTGAGAAAATATGACACTGGAAAAAATCTATCTATTTGATACCTAGTGCATCTGAGAAAATATGACACTGGAAAAAATCTATCTATTTAATACCTAGTGCATCTGAGAAAATATGACACTGGAAAAATCTATCTATTTGATACCTAGTGCATCTGAGAAAATATGACACTGGAAAAAAATCTATCTATTTAATACCTAGTGCATCTGAGAAAATATGACACTGGAAAAAATCTATCTATTTGATACCTAGTGCATCTGAGAAAATATGACACTGGAAAAAATCTAATTAATACCTAGGGCATTTGAGAAAATATGACACTGGAAAAAATCTATTTAATACCTAGGGCATCTGAGAAAATATGACACTGGAAAAAATCTATTTAATACCTAGGGCATTTGAGAAAATATGACCAATGATGAAAAATACTGATTTAGGGTAAAAATCTCCTTTGCGATAATACGATTGTCATCTAATTTTATGATTAAAACTCTTCAGAAAATTTAATCATCAGATCTCGTAAAGGAGAAACAAGTGAAAATATGCGCCGAAGTTTCTTTGGCTTAATCGAGTTTTCTGTACAGCCCCTACAGCGTATAATCAAGGCCACCGAAAATAGATCTCTCTTTCGGTGGTCTCGGTATAATGCTGTATGAGCTGCGGCCCACGAAACTTTAACCACGGCTCGGTGGTGGCCTATCCTATACCGTTGCCAGAAGCACGATTATGGCTAAGTTTATCCTTAAATAAAATAAAAACTACTGAGAAGGCTAGAGGGCTGTAATTTGGTATGTTTGATGATTGGAAGGTGGATGATCAACACACCAATTTCCAGTACTGTAGTTTCAGAAGTTTTTAAGATCTGAGGGCGGACAGAAAAAGTGCGGACGAACAGACAAAGCCGGCACAATAGTTTTCTTTTACAGAAAACTAAAAACGAGTGACAAATTGGTACTTACGAATGAGCCATTAAACGTACGTTTACAAAAAACTAAATGTGAAGTTCCTCTCATTAATTTCATATCTTTTTATTAACGGTATTGAATCCATAAATTTGCCTCATCGATTTTCTACGGGGAGCCAATTCCGCGTAATTGGTTTAAATCAGAAGTTTTGACTCCGCGAATTGCCTATAAATAACATAAATTTTAGGATGAACAGTAATAATTGATTGTTATGTGCCCCCTTCGCTTACGGGTTCCCGTCTCTCTCTCTCTCTCTCTCTCTCTCTCCCTCTCTCTCTCTCTCTCATACACACACATACATATATATTGTGCGTATATATTTATGTCTATGAATTATGTGTATATATATATATATATATATATATATATATATATATATATATATATATACATATATATATATATATATATATATACATATATATATATATATATATATATATATATATATATATATATATATATATATATTATTCTAAACATATCTAGTGACCTTAAAATCTAAAACTTATCGAAAAAAAGAAATAAATTTTTGATCGAATCAGGGCAATACAAACATGAATTCATTCACACTGTGAATTAAAAAAATAAGTATTCGATTCCAAACGTGTTAGTAACTCATGTTTTAGATAATGCCACACCTACCAGTCTAGAATCAGGTCAATAAATTTCGTCAGCAACGTCACAATTTGTTTTTGTACCATCTCTGGTGTTCGCTGTTATCTTTCAAAGGATATATATATATATAAATATATATATATATACTGTATATATAATATATATATATTTATATTTTATTAAGTATATATTACTTATATACATTTTAATTTATAAATTATTACTTATTTATTTAATTTATAAATTATGTTATATATAATTATATATGCATATATACTGATATATATATATATATATATATATATATATATATATATATATATAATATATATATATATATATATATATATATATATATATATATATATATATATATATATATATATATATATATATACATATATATATATATATATATATATATATATATAAAATATATTTTATATATATATATATATATATATAATCATGAAGCTACAAAATGTTTTTAATATCAAATTCACGCTACCTTCCGATGTAGGATATATATTATGTGTATATATGAATGGGTCCATGTCAAGGGTATCGCGTCCCATACCTGTTATTTATCAATATATATACTGAGGTCAAGGGTTCGCGTATATATATTTATCACTTATATAAACTTCGGTGATAATTCTCCATCGGAATATATGAATTTATAGCTTCATGATTGTATATAAATCATGATAAAAATATATATATATATATATATATATATATATATATATATATATATATATATATATATAAAGCCTGTTTCCGTCAAAAGGTATTCTATCAGAAATAGGTGCTCTGAGCCTTCACTGTCGAGACACAATGGACTAACTCGATATTCTGCCTTTGATGGTTATCAGCTATTTGAGTGACTGCCTGGGCCAATGTTGCACACTGGCGAATTGCTCAGGGATGACGCTGCAAGCAAGCAGCATGCACGATAACTGCACTTGCTCTTGCACACTTCATTTCACGACGGTGAATGTGTGCTGGACTTCCCCTTCACTTTCATTTGTGGTATTCTAATTCAAGTTGTCAATAGCATGTACAATTTTGTACAGTCGTACAATCAATTGGAAAGGAGTAAAAAATATTTTTTCATCCTAGTACATACCACTAACATGTCCAATCATACAGTCAACCGGACAGAAGCAAAAAAAACGATAAGTTTATTCAAATGCCCTTGAAAGAAACATCCAAGAGTCTGGTTTTATTAAAGAAAGTTTCTCTAAGAACGAGAATATCGGTCAAGGCATGTATAAACTTGATCCATTAATTTCAAAAGAAATATGCAAGAAGTTAAGAATCCAAATACAAAACACCTGTAAGTTGCAAACACTTGGCTTCCAACTATCTGTATATATATATATATATATATATATATATATATATATATATATATATATATATATATATATATATATATATATATATAGTATATATTGTATGTATACATATCTATACACATACATGTATATTAATATGTATATATATATATATATATATATATATATATATATATATATGATTATTATCACTTTTTGTACGTGATTCATTTATCACACATTACCACAGGTGAAAAATAAGAGACGGGGTCCTGACCGGTTTCGACTTTATTTCCAAGCCATTGACGAAGGCTTGGAAATAAAGTCGAAACTCAAGTCATTTTTCACCTGTGGTAATGTGTGATATATATACACACATTATTACACACACACACACACACACACACACATATATATATATATATATATATATATATATATATATATATATATATATATATATATATATAATGGTTAACTCTCCTCTTTGCAACTGCTCCAGGTGGCGGCAAAATCTCGGGAATTATATCCTCACTGAGGAAAAGCTCATTGTTGGTCAAGTGTCTGGAGACACGCTTTAGATAACGTAAACAAGATTCCCTCTTAAGTCTGGGTTTCATCTTACCTCGCTCATGATCCATCGCTTATGTGATACCTAATGTAACGTCTTTGTAACACAGAATGAACTCATATAGACGTATATTTTGTGCGATGTATAATAATAATAATAATAATAATAATAATAATAATAATAATAATAAGTATCAAATTCTACTTTTCTGCAAGCTCAACTAACACTAATGATAATAATAAAAATGGTAACAATATAGTGATAACGTTATTCTGATATTATTCACTGATACTTACAATGAATATGATGATACAATACCGTGACGCAATGGCTGGATAATGAGTGACATAATACGATAATTTTAGCAAAACCAAATAAGGCTCGGCTATTGCATTTCCGCAAGGTTTATTATTAACACTAATAATGATAAAAATAGTAACAATATAATGATAACATTATCCTGACATTATTCAGACATTTACAATGACAGTGACGATACAATACCATGACGGAATAGCTGGATAATGAGTGACATAATGCAATAATTGTAGCAAAACTAAATAAGACTCGGCTATTCAATTAAGCATTTACTGTATTTAAATGCCTCTACACAAAGTAGGCCAGTTATTTAGTTGCGGTACCTGCATTACGCTGTTATATACGAACATATCTCATGTAACAGCGTGATTTTATATATTAATGACATCGTGGAAACGAATATAGAATTTTGGCCAAAGGCCAAGCACTGGGACCTATAAGGTCATTCAGCACTGAAAGGGAAATTGATAGTAGAAAGGTTTGAAAGGTGAAATAGGACAACCTCGCAGTTGCACATGAAACAATTGTCAGGATAGGATGGAAAGTAAGCTGGAAGAATATAAATGGCGGTACAGTAAGAGGAATGAAAGGGGTTGCAGCTTGTGGTCGAAGGGACGCTGTTAAGAACCTTAAGTAATGCCTGCAGTGCACCGCATGAGGCGCACCGAAAGGATAAAAGACTAATTATTAAGGTACTTTCTACTGTGACCTAACTGTGGGATTGCAACTACACGTTTTAAATGCACATAATTTTTGCGCGTATTTTTTTTTATACTAATGGCTTTGTGTTTACAGCATTTGCATACGCAGTCAAGACGCAGGATGGATGACAAACTATTAACTATTAAGATACAATCTAGTAGGAGTTGATTTCTCAGATATTACCCTTATCATGAGAAGTTAAAATCATTTAAGTTAACAATTACTCAAGTTTAAAATTATTCAAATTAAATTCACTCAAGTGCCGTTCTTTTAAGAACAGAATTATCCGACTCGAAGTTACAATCTTAATTTAACTGATCTATAGAGACGTCAGGCTTGCCTATTGATATTTAGTCTTAAGAGCATAATATTCTACAGTGAACAGAAAACGTAAATTTACAAATATTACCATCAAGATGAGGCTAAAATGATTCAAATTCACAATCACTCTAATGATGTTCTATTCTGAACAGAGTGATCAAGCGCGTTACAATATCAACATTTAACTGATCTTTTTATAGACGTCAGGTCAGCCTACTGATACGAAATTGGCTCCTTTTGAGGTACAGGAGAACCTAACGGCATAGTTTCAAACGCCACAACCATTTAGAACCACTATACATAGATACACAACACAACCATACAGATCTGCACACCCTTCCCATAGCAACCAAACAACCCCCACCCCCTTTTCGCCCCCAATTTTGCGACCAGTAGCGGGGGAGAGGGGGCGATGTATTGTACGCTCTACGCAGTCATTTTCCGCCATCTGGGGTGACAAAGCGCGCATAAATTCCACCCCTTGTAGAGACCTTGTCGCTAGCCCAACGTGGAGCCACGTGCCCTGACTCACAACGGCCCTTATTAGGGGCGCTATCGGGGGGTGGGGGGGAAAGTTTCCATAAACACTCTTCCTTTCCACAGAAGTCACTCCCCCTCCCCCTTTCCCAGGCCCATTACCCCGTTCGGACGTCCCCTTAAATTTTACTCTCGGGCGTAAATGTTCTGCCCATATTAGCGATAAGAGGGAAATCTGAGTCCGGCAGCGAGGAAAGAAAGTGGGCTTGGGGGGTGGGGAGGGGGAGGAGGAATGGAGGGAGAGAAGTGATAGGGTGGAGTGGTATAGGGGAGGAGGTTAGGTGGAGGAGGGAGGTGGGGGCGGATGTGGTATGGGATGGGGGAGGGGGAGGCAAAACCGGTTCTTACAGCAGGGAAAGACGTCGAACCAGTGTTTCGCAAATATGAGGGTGTTACGGATCTTTGTAAATTAATTAATAACCGTAAAAGGGGAAGTATTTGGCAAAATTATAGTTGCGTTGGTTATATGCCAGCGTATACACCATAGCAATAAGGACAATCATTACTGTTGTTATATATGTTGAGGTGTTACTAATTTTTTTCTTTTAACGTGGCTAACGTACAGTACATACGTACAGTAGCCCTTGCATTATGTACTTGTCTAAGGCATTTGGTAAAATAATGTATATTATTAATATTATGGCGCTGGAAATTTATAGAACTGACGAGGAATGATGATGATAGAAGTCACCACGAAAATTAAAAAAAAATGACTACCAACTCAGCAAATAATACATTGAATACAATAAGGTATACTATTATTACGGCTTTACAAATTCACAAAACGGACAAGGAATAATTTACCACAAAATACAAAAAGCCTAATCATTAATTATTATTATTATTATTATTATTATTATTATTATTATTCAGTAGATGAAACCTATTCATATGGAACAAGCTCACAAGGGCCACTGACTTGAAATCCTTTTACTGTACCTACATTCATATTATCTTTCTTCCATCTTGCTATCCACCCTCTCTTAACAATTATTTCAAAGTGCAACAGCAAGGTTTTCCCCCAGTTACATCTTTTAAACCTACCTACTCTCAATTTCTTTTCCAACGCTGGATGACCTCATTGGTCCCAGCCTTGGGCCTAAACTCTATATTCCATTACATTCAAGCTTCCAAAGAATATACAGTAGTGTTCATTAGGAAGAAGTAAGAGGAAGTAAAGGGAAATACAGAAAGAAGAGATCCAACTTACTAAAAAAGAAAACCAATACATTAATAAATAGATGAAAATGTATTAAAGTGTAAGAAGAATAGCATTAGGGTAGTAATGCATTGCATTTTCGGGAATAACCATAAAAACCATATAGCATAATATATATAATATATATATATATATATAGTATATATATATATATATATATATATATATATATATATATATATACATACTGTATATATATATATATATATATATATATATATATATATATATATATATATATATATACATATATAAACTGATGTACACCAACATGAACATGAAAGCTCCAACTAATGCTAAGCACAAATACAGGAAAACTATTATGTAGGTCTAGACTCATTTCCTGTTCCACCCACGAACTGATAACACCACAAGAACATAATGGAAAACATGGCGATTACAGCACAAGGTATATTTTTGCCTGGCGTCCCTGGGTCAAGGAGAGCCTCTTAACATTCCTGGTTCTCTCTCTCTCTCCCTCTCTCTCTCTCTCTCTCTCGAATATTTGTCATCTGTCCAAGAATTATCGTGTCATATTGCATCTGGTAAACTTCCTGTCACTGTGTGTGTGTATATATATATATATATATATATATATATATATATATATATATATATATATATATATATATATATATATATATATATATACAATATATATCTCTCTATAAGTATTTATATATATTCAATACATATAAATAGAGACAGACAGATTCGTTCATATATACAGTACATACATAATTATACTGTACATGTGTATATATATAATATATATACACACACACATATATATATACATAATTAATTCTTATTTAACTTACATTAACTAGGAACTTCCCTTTTCATAAAAATCCACATAATATAATTATCTAAATACAAGTCTCGGCATTTCAGAACAATGCATTGTTCGGAATCCACTAAACCAAAGCTGCAATGAAGCCTTACAATCAAGAGTGCTTTGATGTTAAATACCATTCATTGAAATTCAAATTTCATTTTGATTTCACTGAAAGCAGATATATTAATTACCAGTAAATGTTTCATTTTTTTGGCCACAATATATTATAGTTACGATGAATCCCTTCATCATATCAATGTGTCACTTTAACATTTCTTATTCAATTTTTTATTTATAAATAACAAAATTACTTAATTTACCTAATCATTGAAAACACATTTATTAATTACCTGTAAATGTTTAATATTTTGGTAGCAATATATTGTTGTTAAGACGAATCCCTTTGAGAAATCATTTATTCATTTTTCATTTCTTATTCAATTTTTTTTATTCCTTTATCAAAATAAATTGAACTTACATCATTTACCTAATGCATTCATTCACAAACTTTTATTTTTAGTTTTCTGTAAAAGAAAACTACTGTGCCGGCTTTGTCTGTCCGTCCGAACTTTTTCTGTCCGCCCACAGACCTTCAAAACTACTAAGGCTAGAGGGCTGCAAATTGGTATGTTGATCACCCACCTTCCGGCCGTCAAACATACCAAAGTGCAGCACTCTAGCCTACGTAGCTTTTATTTTATTTAAGGTTAAATTTAGCCATAATCGTGCTTCTGGCAACGATATAGGACAGGGCACCACCGGGCCGTGGTTAAAGTTTCATGGGCCGCGGCTCATGCAGTATTATACAGAGACCACCAAAAGAGAGATCTACTTTCGGTGGCCTTGATTATACGCTGTATCGGCTGGACAGAGAACTCGATTGCGCCTTAGACACTTCGGCGCGTTTTTTACTTGTTTCATTTCTAATTTGATTTGTCATTCGTTTATCAAAAAAAAAATAACTGAAATAATTTCCCTAATACATTCATTCATTTAATTTCTCACATATCCGCACATTCCTCCTAAGGTCATTCTCCTCATTTCTACATGACGTCACTACTGACCAATGACCTGAATGGCTCCCATACCACGACCTTTTGACCTTTCACCCCTCCCGGCCTTAGGGTACTCCATTTTTCTGAAGCGCTGAGAACAACGCCTATTGACAATTTACATAAAATCCTGTGGAGATTTCCCCGGGCCAAGATTTCATAAAATATAATGATAGCAATTTCACAGCGGAATGGAAAAAAGGTCATATCAGCGGGAGGCAGGGATGAGAGAGAGAGAGAGAGAGAGAGAGAGAGAGAGAGAGAGAGAGAGAGAGAGAGAGAGAGGAGGGGGGATTTTGGTAATACACAAGGTGAGACAGTGAGAGAATGTTAGGGAAGAGAGAGAGAGAGAGAGAGAGAGAGAGAGAGAGAGAGAGAGAGAGAGAGAGAATGGGCGGGTGGGTGAGGAATGATAATAGAAAAGGCGAGTGCGAGAGAGGATATGTTGTTAAAAGACACAGGAGAGAGAGAGAGAGAGAGAGAGAGAGAGAGAGAGAGAGAGAGAGAGAGAGAGAGAGAGAGAGAGGTTAGAAGGAGAATATTGTAAAAAAAAGGAGAAGAGAGAGAGAGAAGAGAGAGAGAGAGAGAGAGAGAGAGAGAGAGAGATAATACGCAACGAGTCAGAGGAAAAAATGTTAAAAGACTTAGGAGAGAGAGAGAGAGAGAGAGAGAGAGAGAGAGAGAGAGAGAGAGAGAGGTTAGAGAGAACAGAAAAGGTTAGAAGGAGAATATTGTAAAAGAAGAGAGAGAGAGAGAGAGAGAGAGAGAGAGAGAGAGAAGAGAGAGAAGAGAATATTGAAAAGAAGAGAATATTGTAAAGAGAAGAGAGAGAGAGAGAGAGAGAGAGAGAGAGAGAACAGAAAAGGTTAGAAGGAGAATATTGTAAAAAGAAGACAGAGAGAGAGAGAGAGAGAGAGAGAGAGAGAGAGAGAGAGAGAGAGAGAGAGAGAGAGAGAGACGCAAGAGAGAGTCAGAGGAAAAATGTTTAAAGACTTAGGAAAGAGAGAGAGAGAGAGAGAGAGAGAGAGAGAGAGAGAGAGAGAGAGAGAGAGAGAGAGAGAGAGATCCAGTTAACTTTCAAATTTTATTGTAGGCCTATAGGCCTAAAAGGGCTGAGGAAAACCATCGCATCAATTTTTTGTGGATGATTTCGGGGGCTAGAGGGCCATTTTTGGAAATGTTTCTCTTGCATGTATGTAGCTACGCAATGGGCATTTCACCACTAGGAATATATTATTATCATTTTTATTAGTTACAACAATCTTTGGTGGTATTAAAGAAAGTTCGTAATAACCTCGCAGTAAGACCTTAAAAGATTTTGAAATGTGAAACATAATATTCATATATATTATAAAATTTATAAAATAACTATAGAAGTTAACAGCTGGATCACCCTTCCTTCCTTCCGCCTCTCTCTCTCTCTCTCTCTCTCTCTCTCTCTCTCTCTCTCTCTCTCTCTCTCTATTAACATAATTCTCTTTTTCTCTCTGTCTCCCTTCATAATTTAACATTTTCTCTTTTCTCTCTTTATTGATATATAGATATATATATGTATATACATATATATATATATATATATATATATATATATATATATATATATATATATATATATATATATATATATATACAGTATATATACGATGCTTCGCAAACAACTACGTTCTCAAATTCTTCGTCTGCATTTAAAACATAAAATTATGAGTCAAATCAACTTCCAATTATTGTAAAACAATGATTTCACAGAGGTCTTTTTTTTTCCTCCTGAAGTTATACCTGCCACGTAAGTACTGACAAAACTTTATTAATATCACGATAACTTGTGAGAATCATACAAATTCATTTGGAATATATCAAAGTCATCATCATCATCATCATCATCTCTATTTTATTTTTTTTAAAGGCCTCTCGCTTGGTTTATGAAGTGGGCGGCAACTACATGCCACTAACAGTTCATAATTTTTTTTAAACAAGCTTCTGTTCACCATAACCGTTTCTGAATGCATATAACTACAATTTCTTCACGAGCAACTCACGAATACCTCGAACAAATATATATTGTTTTGTACGCAAAGAGACGCTTCCATTCATTAATTTTTTTCCTCTGTGCAATGAAGTTATTCTACAGGAAATCATCTTCACGTTCAACTACTGCAACATTGCTAATATAAAAAAATGCAAAGTATCATAATGTATTTTACATCATTACAAGCGGGAAAAATGTTTACAAAATATTAACGAAACAGGTTCACAAGTTCATTATAATTCGATAAACGATTATAATGACATTACTACAATACAATAAACGTATTATACAACACATAAATAAAATAGGTTTTGTATACCTAAAATAATAAGTTAAGAGAGGTAAGGTAATCATTACAAAATTTTAACGAAACAAATCCACAAGTTCATAATTCGGTAAAGGAAGATATCGGTATTAATGCAATACGAATTAATATTAGATACAAAACATGAATACAGTAGGCTTCGTATGATCAGAATAATAAGTTAGTGAGGTAATAACTCATTATATATCAGTAAAGGACAATAACGGTATTACTACAACATAAAAATGTAAGGTACAAAATAAAATACGACAGCGGTATTACAAATATACAAATATTATATGCATAACATGAATACAATAGGCTTCGTATGATTAAAATAATAAGTTAGAGAGGTAATAACATTCTCAACAACACGATAACAAAAATAACAAGTTACGCACCTCCGCGGGACGGCCAATTTCGTACAGTTTAATAAAAAAAAATATTTCTGATTAAATTTGTGCGATTAATTCAACAGTGTGACAACACAATTATCAACGGGACTGCTATAATATGCTAAAATGTCAATTACCATGAAAATTATTAGCTAGGGTAAAGGTGAGTGAACCTCCAACCCCCCAACCCCAGGCGCCCTCTCTCTCTCTCTCTCTCTCTCTCTCTCTCTCTCTCTCTATAAAATTATTCAGGGTAAAAGTGAATAAACCAAAACTATACCTCTCCAACACGCACCAGCTCTGCAGCGTCTATTCAATGCGCTACCAGCTCATCTGAGGAAATAGGCGTAGATGTGTTTAAGAATTAACTATAAAATTATTATGCCAGGACATCAAAAGTGAATAAACCTGAACGAATTGTAAGGTCTCTCTCTCTCTCTCTCTCTCTCTCTGTGGAAATAGGCTTATTAACTATAAAATTATTAGCCATGGTAAAAGTGAGTAAACCTCCTCTCTCTCTCTCTCTCTCTCTCTCTCTCTCTGTGGAAATAGGCTTATTAACTATAAAATTATTAGCCAGGGTAAAAGTGAGTAAACCTCCTCTCTCTCGCTCTCTCTCTGTGGAAATAGGCTTATTAACTATAAAATTACTAGCCAGGGTAAAAGTGAGTAAACCTCCTCTCTCTCTCTCTCTGTGGAAATAGGCTTATTAACTATAAAATTATTAGCCAGGGTAAAAGTGAGTAAACCTCCTCTCTCTCTCTCTCTCTCTCTCTCTCTCTCTCTCTCTCTCTCTCTCTCTCTGTGGAAATAGGCTTATTAACTACAAAATTATTAGCCAGGGTAAAAGTGAGTAAACCTCCTCAATCCCTCTCTCTCTCTCTCTCTCTCTCTAGATAACATTAATATGAGCAGAAGAATTATACTTGTTTATAAAATTATCAGTAATTAGTAAAAGATTCCTGTTAGAAATAAAATTCATGTATAACGACATTAATTTTTATAATTATAAAAACCGAATATTCGTCAAATAGACGTTTTTATATATACTTATTAGAAGCGGCACTCATCTGTGTATATCTGAGTATATCCCAGTGGATGTGACTGATAAGAAATACCCAAAACCTTTATCAGGAAAGTTTACAACCTTTTGCATTACTTTGAAATTTTTTCATAACCTAATTATTTATTAATCCCATAAATCTGCTTCAATGAAACTTTTACCTTTCTCGGAATATACTGTATATATATATATATATATATATATATATATATATATATATATATATATATATATATATATATATATATAATAAGAAAGCTACAAACGTCCTTTAATAACCAATTCACTCTACCTCAAGTAATATATTTTCATATATGTTACCGAAGGGAATTTTAGTTGATAAAAAGTCCACCGTCCGTGAGGTCGAACCAGCGACGGACGAGGAATCAGGACTACAGTGACACACTAACCAGTCGGCCACAAGAGAGGTATAAGTGAATACCATCTCCCATCAACTCACCCGTCGAACTCAGGTGTTTTGCGTTTGGAGCGATATCCACCCACCTCTGCCATGTTGACCGTGTAGTGCGTTTGTCGCACGTAGCCATATTATGACTATTTATCACATCACCGTGATTCATATACAATCAGAAAGCTACAAACGTCCTTTAATATCAATTCACTCTACCTCGGAGTAATATATTTTCATATATGTTACCGAAGGGAATTTTAGTTGATAATAAGTCCACCGTCCCGTGGGGTCGAACCAGCGACGGACGAGGAATCAGGACTACAGTGACACACTAACCAGTCGGCCACAAGAGAGGTATAAGTGAATACCATCTCCCATCAACTCACCCGTCGAACTCAGGTGTTTTGCGTTTGGAGACCATATCCACCCACCTCTGCCATGTTGACCGTGTAGTGCGTTTATGCTTGCGTAGCCATATTATGACTATTTATCACATCACCGTGATTCATATACAATCAGAAAGCTACAAACGTCCTTTAATATCAATTCACTCTACCTCGGAAGTAATATATTTTCATATATGTTACGAAGGAATTTTAGTTGATAATAAGTCCACCGTCCCGTGAAGTCGAACCAGCGACGGACGAGGAATCAGGACTACAGTGACACACTAACCAGTCAGCCACAAGAGAGGTATAAGTGAATACCATCTCCCATCAACTCACCCGTCGAACTCAGGTGTTTTGCGTTTGGAGACGATATCCACCCACCTCTGCCATGTTGACCGTGTAGTGCGTTTGTCGCACGTAGCCATATTATGACTATTTATCACATCACCGTGATTCATATACAATCAGAAAGCTACAAACGTCCTTTAATATCCAATTCACTCTACCTCGGAAGTAATATATTTTCATATATGTTACCGAAGGGGAATTTTTAGTTGATAATAAGTCCACCGTCCTGTGGGGTCGAACCAGCGACGGACGAGGAATCAGGACTACAGTGACACACTAACCAGTCGGCCACAAGAGAGGTATAAGTGAATACCATCTCCCATCAACTCACCCGTCGAACTCAGGTGTTTTGCGTTTGGAGACGATATCCACCCACCTCTGCCATGTTGACCGTGTAGTGCGTTTGTATTATATTAAAGGACGTTTGTAGCTTTCTGATTGTATATGAATCACGGTGATGTGATAAATAGTCATAATATGGCTACGTGCGACAAACGCACTACACGGTCAACATGGCAGAGGTGGGTGGATATCGTCTCCAAACGCAAAACACCTGAGTTCGACGGGTGAGTTGATGGGAGATGGTATTCACTTATACCTCTCTTGTGGCCGACTGGTTAGTGTGTCACTGTAGTCCTGATTCCTCGTCCGTCGCCTAAAGGACGTTTGTAGCTTTCTGATTGTATATGAATCACGGTGATGTGATAAATAGTCATAATATGGCTACGTGCGACAAACGCACTACACGGTCAACATGGCAGAGGTGGGTGCATATCGTCTCCAAACGCAAAACACCTGAGTTCGACGGGTGAGTTGATGGGAGATGGTATTCCACTTATACCTCTCTTGTGGCCGACTGGTTAGTGTGTCACTGTAGTCCTGATTCCTCGTCCGTCGCTGGTTCGACCCCACGGGACGGTGGACTTATTATCAACTAAAATTCCCCTTTGGTAACATATATGAAAATATATTACTTCCGAGGTAGAGTGAATTGATATTAAAGGACGTTTGTAGCTTTCTGATTGTATATGAATCACGGTGATGTGATAAATAGTCATAATATGGCTACGTGCGACAAACGCACTACACGGTCAACATGGGAGAGGTGGGTGGATATCGTCTCCAAACGCAAAACACCTGAGTTCGACGGGTGAGTTGATGGGAGATGGTATTCACTTATACCTCTCTTGTGGCCGACTGGTTAGTGTGTCACTGTAGTCCTGATTCCTCGTCCGTCGCTGGTTCGACTTTCACGGACGGTGGACTTATTATCAACTAAAATTCCCCTTCGGTAACATATATGAAAATATATTACTTCCGAGGTAGAGTGAATTGATATTAAAGGACGTTTGTAGCTTTCTGATTGTATATGAATCACGGTGATGTGATAAATAGTGATAATATGGCTACGTGCGACAAACGCACTACACGGTCAACATGGCAGAGGTGGTGGATATCGTCTCCAAACGCAAAACACCTGAGTTCGACGGGTGAGTTGATGGGAGATGGTATTCACTTATACCTCTCTTGTGGCCGACTGGTTAGTGTGTCACTGTAGTCCTGATTCCTCGTCCGTCGCTGGTTCGACCCCACGGGACGGTGGACTTATTATCAACTAAAAATTCCCCTTCGGTAACATATATGAAAATATATTACTTCCGAGGTAGAGTGAATTGGATATTAAAGGACCTTTGTAGCTTTCTGATTGTATATGAATCACGGTGATGTGATAAATAGTCATATATATATATATATATATATATATATATATATATATATATATATATATATATATATATATATATGTATGTATGTATAATCTCATTTCAGTAACAATTATTCGTCCACATAACTTGTTTCCCAGCTGCTTTCCTCGTGTGTGTGTGTGTGTGTGTGTGTGTGTGTGTGTGTGTGTGTGTGTGTGTGTGTGTGTGTGTGTGTGTGTGTGTGTGTGTGTGTGTGTGTGTGAGAGAGAGAGAGAGAGAGAGAGAGAGAGAGAGAGAGAGAGATAGAGACGTGTGCAAGAATAATCAGTGATCTGTAAAACAGTATTACGCATAACAGTAACAGTATTATCAACACAAAAGGAACAAATCAAACAGAATGAATTTAAAAAAATAACTATTGGTATAATATTACAGAGAATACAAGCGTCTAAAACAAAATTCCGTAATTGGTATGACCTTTATTCTGTAGAATTTACCGGCGGTTGAATAAAAAAAAATTTAATTGGAATACCACGGAATACATTTAACTTATGAATACACAATGTAGTTAATTAAGCGCTCTCTCTCTCTCTCTCTTTCTCTCTCTCTCTCTCTCTCTCTCTCTCTCTCTCTCTCTATATATATATATATATATATATATATATATATATATATATATATATATATATATATACATATAAATATATACTGTATATATAATATACATACAAATATGTATAATATATATATGTATATATATACATACATACATATAACGAGAGAGAGAGAGAGAGAGAGAGAGAGAGAGAGAGAGAGAGAGAGAGAGAGAGAGAGAGAGAGAGAGAGAGAGAGAGAGTTAATTTAAGCAATACAGATTATCTCGAAGTCTGATTCTATTTACAGACCTCAGAATAATAAGAATAATAATAATAATAATAATAATAATAATAATAATAATAATAAGTTCAAGGGTCATCTATACAGAAAGAAACTTTATAAATCTCTAAAGCATCAGACGCTCCATGAACAAGCACAGAAGGTTAATTAGCACCACACAGTGCACCATTAAGTTTTGCTTCATGGGCAGTAAGGCGCTTTCTTTCAAATACCGCTTTCTCTTCACCTCTCTAATGCTTTCTAAGTCTATCTCTCCTTTTCCATCTTAAGTGTGCATCCAATCATGTCGTCAACTTGTCGCACACACACATCGTAAACAAACTGTATACAAATCAACGACTTACAGGTTGTCTGAACCAGTGCTTCATTCGATTATCTACCATCTGCCAAAGAATAGTTCTCCACATGTGATCGATGACATGTTTACAACTTGTCTGTGACATATATGTGATGATTTGGTGACGTGTGTTTGTTACACGTGTCAGTTAAGACCGTTTTTACCAACATATGCTCCTCCGTTGTTTCTACACTGTTACATTATTACTTTTTTCGGGAATGAAGACGTTATTTCTTGAGTAATAATATTTACAGGAAGCGTTATTAAAACATAAACATAAAATAAATGGTAATTACAGGTTACAAAGCTCAATCGTCCAGAAAGTATGTGAAAGAATCACAATTTTTCCAAAGGATATTAATCAAGTTGATTTAACTAACAGTCTCTGATAAAAACCAAGACGTTATTTCTTGAGTAATAATATTTACAGGGAGCGTTATTAAAGAATAAAAATAAAATAAGAAGTAATTACAGATTACAAAGCTCAGTGGTCCAGTAAATATGTGAAGAAAGAATCTACTTTTTCAAAATGATATTAATCAAGTTGATTCAACTAACAGTTTATGATAAAGAGTTGTCAATGACAGCTTAATTATAAATGATTAATTCACGAAATGTCTGCTCTCTAGTTTGGGAAATAAAAAAAAAACCATAATTTCAGGAAACTTTTACTGCCCGGATAATTACTGAAACAACATGCCATTCCAAAATAAAAAAAAAATATCTCAGTGAAATGTTATTTCCCGAAATAACATTCTCCGAAAATATAGCCCAATTGGGTTTTTTTTTCTTTCTTTCTCTCAAAAGGTCACAGCTGACATTTATCACGATGGAAAATTACGCGAGGACGCACCAAAACACACATTCCTTTCTTTTTGAAAACAAATAAAAATCAGACTCCAATGGGACAATTTAACTTAGATCTTTTATTTCTTAATCCGTTTTGGTGTGACATTTTCATTTTGGCTTTGTTTCTTCATGGTTAAAAACAACGTTTTCTTATATATTTATGGAAGATAGTGGTGGAAAAGTTTTTTTTTATTATTTTCTCATAAACTTAACGACCAGCTACCATGTCTCATGTAAAGAGAAACAATGATAAATGGTTCATTTTCTTATACACAACGAATAACTACCACGTCTCATAAAGCAAACAAAAAATGGTTCATTTTCTCTTGTACCTAACAAACAGCTAACCACATCTCATAAGAACAAATAGAAAAAAAAATGGTTCAATTTCTCACATACCTAACAAACAACTACTCTTTCTCATAAGAACAAATGAAAAATGGTTCATTTTCTCTTCCCCTAACAAATAGCTACTGAGCCTCATGTGAACCAATAAAAAACTGGTTCCTTTCCTCATAAATCTAACGAACAGCTATTATGTCTCATAAAACAAATGATAAAATGCTTAATTTTCTCATGCACGTAACAAACAGCTAACCCCTTTTTCTCATGAAAAAATAAAGAAAATGGTACATTTTCCTCATTCACCTAACGAACAAAGGCGGTTTGCCAACAGAAGTTAAACCACAAATTCTCACAAAAAAGAGCATAAATGAGCGTTGTAACAAAATACGATCTTCGAGAAAGACCCTCCAAAAATATATAGAGGATCACAACTGCGAGAAGATCATCCCCTTAATGAGCCGGAGTACGACGAGGGTTTTCCAAGAAGACGAAAAAAGAAGAGACTTAACATCTCTGGTGATCAGTTTCCTTTCTCAGTGTCAGTCGAGAGGAAGTGGAGTCAAGACGTATTTTTTATTTTTTTGTCTGAGATAATCCTCGATAGGAGATTTAATTTCCTGGTAAAAACACTCCCCCTAAAATCATGTAGGGCTGTTAATGCTTTTGATCTTATCTCGAGTGTGAGATACCAGGAGGATTTGAATAAGGCTTCTTTAGGGAGTTTCAATAAGCGTGGTAAGAACAAGACGGTGTTAAAAAGTAGTTTAAGACAAAAATGCTTTAATAAAATTTTATATATACAGTATATATATATATATATATATATATATATATATATATATATATATATATATATATATATATATATAAGTACACATTATATATATATATATATATATATATATATATATTATATATATATATATATATATATATATATATATATATATATATATATATATATATATATATATATATATATATATATATATATATATAATATCTCTCTCCTCTACCAGAATGAAAAATATTTCACGTTGTGAGGAAAAAGGGCATATGAAACGAAATATCACGTACATTGCTTCTATTGCACGCACGAACGCGGAGCTGAACGTGCGTGCACGCGCATACACCAACAAACGCACGCACATTTTTGCTATAGCTTACTTTATTAATAGTAACAAAATCCATTCAAAATAATTTCTAAAAAAATTCATCTCAAATAATTTCTACATCTAAATCCATTTCAATAATTTCTTCAACAAAATCCATTTCAAATAATTTCTACATAATAATTTCTATGATATAATCATTACGAATAATTTCTACAACAAATCCAGTTCAAATAATTTTTTCTACAAAACAGTAAAATCCATTTAAAACGATTTCTACAGCAAATCCACTTCGAATAATTTCTACAACAAAATCCCGTTCAAATAGCTTTTAAAACAAAATCCATTAAAAAACGATTTTTAATCCCAATCCATTTCAAATCATTCTTGCTACAGCGAAATTATAATCTGTTGCATAGCACTCGTCCAAAAAAAAAAAAAATTACCCGTAGCAAACAAAAACAAACGTCAAAGTTCACAGCAGATTTTTTTTCCACAGTAGCCGAGAAAAGGAAGAAAAGAAAAAAAAAAAGCGAATACCGAGGTCTTATACATTTTCTTCCCTCTAGCAGCCTTTGATAAACTCGCTTTGTGACATCTTTACAAGATCTTGGCCCAGATACATTAAACGCGAGGCAAAAGCGAGAGGAGGAGACAATGGGCCAGGAGTGGTTGAGTAGGGGGAGGGGGAGGGGGAGGGAGGGCGACAGGGAAGGTGGAGGGAAAGGGAGGGGTAGATATAGGATGAGAGCGTGAAGGAGCCCTGGGTAAACGTCGAGAGAAAGACAAGAGGAGGAGGAGGAGGAGGAGGAGGAGGAGGAGGAGGAGGAGGAGGAGGAGGAGGTGGAAGAGGAAGAGGAGGAGGCGGAGGAGGAGGAAGAGGAGGAAGAAGAATAATGATTAATTTCCAAGTCGTAGAATTCCAGACTGGAATTCCAGACTCGGAAAGGAAGGAGAGGGAAAAAAGGTAATTAAAGAAGATGTAAAATTTCAGAGCAGAAATGAAAGAGAAAGAAAAGGGAGTAAAAGGCAGAACAGGAAAACATGTAAAAGGATTAAAATTTTACTGTGAAAACAGAGGTAAATTAAAGCAAAAGATAAATTAAAAGGACATAAAAGAACATCTTTTTCCAGCTTCTATAAAATATTCACACAAATTTCATAACGTATCAGTAATAAAATAACGCCTCAAATTAATAACGATAACCATTAAGAATGAAAACCATCAAACCACCTTAATAACGAGATAATTATCTTGCTACCAACGACCCAAAGCGCTTTCACTAATCAAAGACTTGGACTTTCTCGAGAAAAAACATCTTTCTTTCTTAACTTTTTTTTTTTTCGTGAAAGAAATTTTAGCTTAAGTTGAAAAATCTCCTCTAAAGCGGTTTTAAAATTTTTACAACACTGCAACCTCTCGAATGAAGTTTAATTTATTGCACATAGATTTTGAGCAGCAGATCGCTATCTAATCCTTCGGGCCAACCGTAGAAGAGTTCCTTGAACTCAATGGTCTGGTAAAACTACTCTTACAAAAAAAAAAAAAAGAATCTCGTGTAATGACGAAAACATCTGCATAAATATAGCTAATCAAACCTCCAAACCCCGAGAAGTATTTACACCACCGAATAAGGAATTTCTTTTTTCTTGAAAGATCTCATTCGATGAGTGTTTGCCGGCGCCAATTCCAGCATCGTCCTGGAAGGACAATCAGGTACTCAATCGACACTGCTGAATGGAATGTGATATAAAATTCAGGCCAAGGGCCAAGCAACGGGAACTATGAGGTCATTCAGCACAGATATGGAAATTGACGAGTTAAAAGGTTCTAAAGGCGCAACAGGAGGAAGCCTCGCGGTTGCACTATGAAATATGCCAGGAGAGGGCGGAAAGTAAGATGGAAGGAAACATATATGAACGGAGGTACACTAAAAGGAATGAAAGGGGTTGCAGATAGGGGCCGAAGAGATGCCGCAAAAAACCTTCAGTAATGCCTACAGTGCACCACGTGAGATCCACTAACGGCACTACCCCTTTCAGGAGACACTGTAGAGCCTACGGAGTCGTTCTAAATCAACACGATATCAGAGACGAAACGGAAACTAAACATTTATTAACTAAAAAGGTTTTATTACATAAATTAACGCCCAATGTATATATATATATATATATATATATATATATATATATATATATATATATATATATATATATATATATATATTTATACAAAATCATCTCCGTGCAAATAAAAAAAAGAAGAAATCTTAAACTAACCAAAATGCTGGTGGCATTTACCTTCAGCCCTCGTCCGGAATAAACATCCAAAAGAATTTCTGGGGCTTCCGCTACGGCCCAAATGTCCTGGAACAAGAGGAGAAGGGAACCGGGATATATTTTGCCGCCGGTAAACGTTCAGTTTATAAGCCTTCATTTGTTCCCGGTTCAGTGTTCCATGTTTACAAATTGTCTTCTCTTTTTACGACTTGGGGGGAAGAACGGGTAATTAGCCAAGATTCTCCTCCTCTTAGGTACGGTACATTTCTCTCTCTCTCTCTCTCTCTCTCTCTCTCTCTCTCTCTCTCTCTGCCTATCGCGTTTTTTTCCTCTCTCTCTCTCTCTCTCTCTCTTGCTTATTTTTTTCTCTCTCTCTCGCATTTCTCTTTTTCACTCTATCTGTGTCTTGATTTTTCTCCCTTTCTCTCTCCTTTTCTATCTCTCTCCCTCTCGCTCTTTTTTCCTTTCACTCTCTCTTGCTTTTTTCTCTATCTCTTGCTATATTTCTCTCTCTCTCTCTCTCTCTCTCTCTCTCTCTCTCTCAATTAAGCAAAACGAAGAAAAAACTGTATTTTTGTTTAACTTATTTATCCCTTTTTTTCCGCCTTGAATCCAACCACCTTTTTTCCAGATCCCCATAATCCAGCCCTTACCCGTTCCCTACCCATTCAGTGAGAGAGAGAGAGAGAGAGAGAGAGAGAGAGAGAGAGAGAGAGAGAGAGCGAGCCAAGCCATTGACTACCATTACTTCTCCCACTAAAGCCTTGAGCCTTCCTTCCTTCCTTCTTTTCCTTTCATATCAAAGCCATCAAGGAAAAAAACGGGGGAGGGGGAGGGGGGCGTGAATGGGAGGAGTCTAAATGGTCTGGCCTTCCTCCTCCCAGTAGGATATTCGCTGCTATCAGGCGGGTATAGGATATCCAGTAGGATACGCTATCCGCCAACGCAGAGTCCTCTCTTCTCCTAGCATGTTTACTCAACCATTGTTTAGGCACCTTCGCCTCGTTAGAGAGAGAGAGAGAGAGAGAGAGAGAGAGAGAGAGAGAGAGAGAGAGGATGTTTGTTTGTTCTGTCCTTTCGCTCTGCTTGAGTCTAAGCTTTGTTTGCCGCACAAACGTTCACCCGTGTTCGATCGCGAGCCAATTGACTTCAGTTGACTCTGTGATTCCCTTGGAAACATAGTCGCAAAGTTACAAAAATTGATTTTGTATTGCTATTGTAATTCACTATTATTATTATTATTTAGTTCTGAAGATTATAGCTGCATCAGCTGCATTCGGTTTATATAAAGTTTTCTCTATCCTTCTGATAATTGATTTTTCAGGGTTACCTTGAACACTACATGTTTAGCAGAGGGTCTACTGTCTGTATTATTATTATTATTATTATTATTATTATTATTATTATTATTATTATTCAGAAGATAAACGCCTATTCATATGGAACAAGCCAACAAGCGTCACTAACTTGAAATTCAATCTTCCAAAGAATATGGTGTTCGTTTGAAAGAAGTTACAGAAGATAATAGAAAATGCAGAAAGAAGAGATCGCTTATAAGAAAAGAAAAAAAAAAAAAAGATATTCTAGGTATGATGCTTTGCTTTCAGAAAATGCTTGCATAAATTACGCAAACAAGACTCAAGTATCACTTGAAGATCATTTACTGTTGGCAAGTTTTAATATTTTGTAAAAGAAAACTATTGTGCCGGCTTTGTTTGTCCGGCCGCACTTTATTCTGTCCGCACTTTTTTTTCCGTCCTCAGATCTTAAAAACTACTGGGGCTAGAGGGCTGCAAATTGGTAAGTTGATCTTACACCCTCCAATCATCAAACATACTAAATTGCAGCCCTCTAGCCTCAGTAGTTTTTACTTTATTTAAGTTTAAAGTTTGCCATAATCATGCTTCTGGCAAGATATAGGATAGGCCACTACCGGGGCCGTGGTTAAAGTTTCATGGGCCGCGGCGCATACACCATCATACCGAGACCAACGAAAGATAGATCTATTTTCGGTGGCAGCTGTACAGAAAACTCGATTGCGCCGAAGAAACTTCGGCGCATTGTTTACTTGTTTTCTCGGGAAATTAAACAGAAAACAATTTTATAACTTCTCTCTTTAAGAGTTGTTGATTTTTTCTCTGTTTTTGCGTGCGCGCGTGAAAGTATTTCAGAACATCCTCATTAAATCTTAGAACATCCTTATGTAATTTTTGCCTTTCTGTAAAAAGACACTTAACTTTTTTTACAACTTAGAAAAGCTGGAATCTCGCTATTTTCTCTTTCCTATTAAGAGCTGAGAAAGCATGAAAATTGCATATTATCTTTTGCGCGCGACAGAAGAAATTTCCCCGGCACATCTTTCGTGACAACGTAACATGTTTTACCTATTATTATTATTTTTTTTTCTTGAAGAAAATGGGAAATTATGTTTTTGCTACGTGCATTTTTGAATATTTTACATAATTTTCATTCGATTACGGAAAAAAGTAAACAAAGCAAGTTATAGTGCGTGAAAGCAATGTCGTTTTAATGGTTTCAATCTAGGATGAGAATAGTACCTCAGTTACCGAAAGTCCCGCCCCGAAGGACATTACGTACCGTCGAAAATGAAAGGCCAACGTACCGTCATTCTGTGTAACTAAATTATGCAGGAAATAGACCTCTTTAAAAACTCCAGTTAAATAGGAAGGTTACATCATTTAACTTAATTTCATAATGAGTCTTCTCAATTTTCCTTATAATTCCTTCATCTTCCACGTTAATATAGGACAATAACTGGCCAATGTCCATATTTTGTTGAAGAGAAATACGCTGCCAATGTATTTTTCTCTTTCCCAAAATATGAACACTGGCCATTATTGTCCAATGTTAACGTGGAAGAGAAAAGAATTATAAGGAAAATTAAGAAGACTCAATATAAAATTAACTCAGACGATACAGCCATCCTATATAATAATAATAATAAAAATAATAATAATAATAATAATAATAATAATAATAATAATAATAATAATAATAATAATAATAATAATCGAGAGGAAAGTATCACTCACTGATGTCGCAGTACCATGAGACACCAGAGTAGATGAGAAAGAAAGAGAAAAAATTGATAAGTATCAGGACCTGAAAATCGAAATAAGAAGGATATGGGATATGCCAGTGGAAATTGTACCCATAATCATGGGAACACTAGGCACGATCCCAAGATCCCTGAAAAGGAATCTGGAAAAACTAGAAGCCGAAGTAGCTCCAGGACTCATGCAGAAGAGCGAGCTATTAGAAACAGCGCACATAGTGAGAAAAGTGATGGACTCCTTAGGAGGCAGGATGCAACCCGGAACCCCACACTATAAAAACCACCCAGCCGAATAGGATGACTAAAAAAAAGAATAATAACAGAAAGTTGGCTTCAAAGTCTTACCAATAATAATAATAATAATTAATAATAATAATAAAAGGCTAACTTCAAAGTCTTACCACGCTTCGGTATCGCTGCTCGCTTCATAGAGGCAATAACGGCGGGTGTTTACAAACACAACATGAAGCAGTTGTAAAAAAAAGCGACTAGCTGGCTTTTTCACGGCACTTACTTGGTTTAATGTGTGTCTCCTAAGCGTCTCATAATCTGCATTGGCGCCTTACTCTCTCTGCTTTCATCTTCTTGCCATTTCCTCCCTCTCTCTCTCTCTCTCTCTCTCTCTCTCTCTCTCTCTCTCTCTCTCTCTCTCTCTCTCTCTCTCTCTCGTTCCTGACAAACTCAAGCACACACCGCCAGTATAGAATACAATCCGTACTATAAAGGAAAATAAATTTGTTAATTTACCTTTTTCTTACTTTGTAATAACTGATTTCTCTCTCTCTCTCTCTCTCTCGTTCCTGACAAACTCAAGCACACACCGCCACTATAGAGTACAATCCGTACTATAAAGCAAATAAATTTGTTAATTTATCTTTTTCTTATTTTGTAAAAATTTCTCTCTCTCTCTCTCTCTCTCTCTCTCTCTCTCTCTCTCTCTCTCTCTCTCTCTCTCTCTCTCTCGTTGCTAACTCACTCACGCACAGACCACCACCACTACGAAATAAAGTCCGTATTATAAGGCAAAATAAATTTTTTTTTTTTTTTCTAATAACTGATCTCTTCTTTCTGTATTTCCTGTTACCTTCTGTTACTTCTTTCGAATGAACACTATAATACTCTTGAATTTTAAGTCAACGGTTCCTGTGGGCTTGCTCCTTATGAATAGGGTTCATCTTCTGAATAATAATAGTAATAATAATAATAATAATAATAATAATAACAATAATAATAATAATAATAAATAGAGATTCTACAATGAATAATATTATAGAATAAAACGGGCCAGACCTGTGATGGGCTTGTTCCAAATGAATAAGGTTTATCTTCTGAATAATAATAATAATAATAATAATAATAATAATAATAATAATAATAATAATAAATATTGTATAACTAGAGATTCTACAACGAATAAAACAAAGAACAAAACAGGCTAAACCCCCTTCAAACATTTCCCCCCGCCATAAGCCCCGCCCTTCTGAAGAAAAAATAAAAATACAAATTCAACAGAACTAAAAAAAGAGACGAGGAATACGATCAACAAACACGCCATCTAGCGTCAAACATTTCTACAGTTGAGGATTCTCTCTCTCTCTCTCTCTCTCTCTCTCTCTCTCTCTCTCTCTCTCTTTGCAGCAATTAGATCACGCGATAATTTTTTTCTCTCTCTCTCTTCGTGCGTATTAACACGTTCTCACTTTCTCGTGGCATCAAGTTTTTTATATCATGTTTTCCGGATCTCTTTCATGTAATGCTTTTCCTTGCTCCGTGGCTTTTTGTGTCGCTCTTCTCGAGTTTCTGTGTGTGTGCGTGTGTGTGTGTGTTTGAGAGAGAGTGAGAAACAAGGTATATGTAATATTTTGGTAACTCATATACGATTTATACTGTATATACTAATGAATACCAGCGCACTATGTATACACACACACACACGATATACAAACACATATATATATAATTACATATATGTGTGTGTGTGTATATATATATATATATATATATATATATATATATATATATATATATATATATATATATATATATATAATGAGAGAGAGAGAGAAGGCATTAGTTGTGAGGCATACAGGTTAAAAATGCAAAGAAACCGCAGAACATTCTCAAACCTTACTGTAAAGTTACGTCGCCAGATTTGTACCCTATCTCAAACAGACTGTCTCAAACAGACTGTCCACTTACAGAACATGTCACAGTACAAGGCACAAACCACCGAAGTCCAAGAGTATATGATGTCAGAATCACAGAGGACATCAAATGACATGTCCAATGAATAAAATGTCTTAAAAATTTCCATTGACATCTTTCGGGATTTAAGACAGCTAGTGGCTGAAATTCCAGTCATCTCCACAGGAACGTCAAAGAATTATTGATGAGAGACAATAGCACCTTTAACGGAACGAAAGCGATTCAGACAAGTACGATCTAGGGTACTGATAAGATGAATGGCTCCTCAATCATCCCTGTCAAGTATATTGATAGGCAAGATCTACCTGCCATTGAAATTCTACTCATTGTGAGCGAAGTGATGTCTTCAAGTCCGTCACGTTTCTTTTCAAAGTGTAATGACTGTCAAAGGCCCAAATATGTGGAATGAAGTGAATTTCGACAAGGTACAGAGATCACCTGGAGATTAAAGATGTATTGGCCAGAAAAGGAAAGCTTATGAAACTATAACACAACTTAGCGCATACAAATCACAAACATGTTGACAAGAAGTCAGCGACGGTAAGTGAAGAAGGAACCTTTGCCAAATATCCGATAATCGTATGAGGTATCAGCTAGTACTACAAATAAATCGACGACTTGTATTTAACATGTTTGTAATATGCGAGCAATAAGTTATCAACATATTGCCAACGTGTTTGTGACTTGTTTACTGTCGTGTGGACGCTCCGTTAGGAGTGACGCCTCACTCTTTCTTTTCCCTCTCTTATTTTCTACATCTCCTTTATGCACTTTGTTTTACCCATCTTCACTGAAGGATAAATGCTCAAGAGTTGATTTCCAAACCAAAATTGGCCAAAAGAAGAACGAAATTTTTAATAGGACTGGAACGAAAATGAGTGTGCACACAATGAACCATAATCCTTTATGAAAGTGCAAAGATGTACGGTAATTAAAATGTAAGATAAGGTCATAAGAAACCTCATAAGAAATAAGGTCATCAAAAGCGATGAAAATCGGGATTACAGAGAAACTAGGAGGTATGATGCAACAAGTATTAGGCTATACATGGTATGGGACAATATGCATGACATAATTAATTAAAGACAAATATATATATATATATATATATATATATATATATATATATATATATATTTTATATATATTTTATATATATACATATATATAAAGAAATAATAATAATAATATTGAAATTTTAAATGATATCTGTCGGTCAGTATTCACATATCTTCTTTTCTTGTCTTGTGAACTTTCCAATCAACAGTTTTTCCTTACATCTAATGCAGTCTGCTTTTTTTTTTTTTTGGGGGGGGGGAATTCGGAGAGTGGGGTTTGTAAATGACGGGTTTACATATACATAAATTCTTACGTATGGTTTTCAGACTAACGTACACAGGAGCCTGAAATGTTGGGACAATTTTTGTTTCCATTTAGAAAATATTCGCCATCCTCATTTCCAATATCGCTGAAACAATGTTTTTTTTTTTTCTAGGAACGAAAAACCTTGATGTTTTCAGTTTCCCAGTTAACGAGCATAGACAAGAGAACGAAAAATCCGTGAAGTTTTCTTTTGTAAGTAGCAATGATGTGTAAGCTTATTGTCGAACTCAATTTGTCATCGAGTAAAGGTTCTGTTTTTGTCACAATTTCTCGAAACGTTTTCCACTAAAAAAAAAAAAAAAAAAAAACTCTTTCAGAAAGATACAGTTATCATTTGAAATTGATGGGACATACCAGGATAATAAAATATGATTTTCAGGGAACAAAAATCTGCTCGAGAGTATGAAATAAAATGAGTATTTTAAAATTGTAGAAATATTTACAATTGGGTAATAAATAATGGAAATGATCAGGAATAGATTAAACGATGCATGCGGATGACGCAGTGTCATTTGGGGGTACATAAAAGCTGAAAAAATGGTTTAAAAATGTTTTTATAATTACCCAGCATCTTTTGTCTTCCAATGGTGCATAAGGATGGATAAATAAATCACAGAAAAGGATTTATATGACAGGCCGGAAAAAAGCTCCGTCGTAATTGCTTCTTTCATTGTAACATTTTTCTTGAAAACTCCTACCCAGCTGACATTGTGCTTTAGTCATATAAGTTTTCCTCCTTTGCAATGAATGACTGAATGAATGGATGAGTTATCTGGCGTCGAAACTACAATGGTCACTGACAACAATCCTTCACAACAAGGTTCTATCATTTTCTTAATGCGCGTTCACCCTACAGCAAAACATGTCACCAACACACGTCAGAAATTTATCGCATACAAATCACAAACATGTTGACAAGAAGTCAACGACAATAAGTGGAGAAGGAACCTTTGCCAAAAGCTCGATAATCGTATGAGTTATTCGCTAGAACCACAAATAAATCGCCGACTTGTATTCAACATGTGAGCAATAAGTTGTCAGCATGTTGCCAACATGTTTATGGCTTGTTTTACCGTCGTGTGGACGCTCCGTTAGGAGTGAAGCCTCTTTCTTTCTTTTCCATCTATTATTTTCCACTTCTTCTCTTTTATGCCCATAGGCAGATATGGTCATTAGATTGCCCGTTGCCCAAAGTCGTTCTTCGCACAATAAAAGTTTCATTGCGGGATTCATTGCTATTTGATAGCTCCCTACAGCTAGCCTTCAGCGGCGCACAACAGACTGTATTTAGACTGTATTTGATATTTTACTTTTTCGTTCTCGTCATTTGCCCGAAGATGTTATTATGCGAGTCAGTCAAAAAAAAAAAAGTGTTTCATGGGATGATACGATGTACGAGTCTACATATGAAAATGAACTACAACCACTAGAAACCACTAGTTTGTATATATATATATATATATAATATATATATATATATATATATAGTATATATATATATAATATATATAGATATATATATATATATATATATATATATATATATATATATATATATATATATATATATATATATATATATACATATATACATATATATGTGTGTATTTATTAATTTATTTATATAATATTATATATATATATATATATATATATATATATATATATATATATATATATATATATATATATATATATATATATATATATATATATATATGAGTTTGTGTGTGAGTAATGAGTTTGTCATGTCCTTCACCGGCCTGACAGCTTCCCACCGCAGTCGACTGACTATTGCGTAAGTCAACAGAAGCACAATACTTTTTTTTTTTTTAACCGGGCCCTAGTTATATCACACCGTGGCGATCATCAAGTTAGCGGTCCTTGAATCTCAAAAAAATCCTCAAGTTAGTGGTCCTTGACAAATAAAAAATCCTCATCGAGTTAGTCCTTGGCAAAAAAAAATCCTTATCAAGTTAATGGTCCTTGACAAAAAAAATCCTCATCAAGTTAGTGGTCTTTGGCGAAAAACAAATTCTCATCAAGTTAGTGGTCCTTGACACAAAAAATTTCTCATCAAGTTAGTGGTCCTGACTCCCCCCCAAAAAAACTCCTCAAATTAGTGGTCCTTGACAAAAAAAAATCCTCATCAAGTTAGTGGTCCTTGACAAAAAAGAAGTCGGTGCAATGTGTGTGTATGTGTGTGGGGGGGGGCGCAATGCGGTCAGCTGGTATCTGGGATTGCAATACTGATGTTTTTTGCAACAGTACTGATTGCCCAGACAAAAAAAAAAAAAAAACTGCAAGTCTTCTTGTAAGTGTGTGAATGAGCGCGCGTGTGAGCGTCTGTGTGTGCAAGTGTGTATGATTCCCCAGTGCATAAAACTTTCACATAAACATACTTACATAGTGTATGCACAACAAAATACGCACGCTTGCTCTGGCAATTAATGTAGGAAACATGGTCTAACCTGAAACCAAGAATTACACAGAGAGAGAGAGAGAGAGAGAGAGAGAGAGAGAGAGAGAGAGAGAGAGAGAGAGAGAGAGAGAGAGATTGTCGATTCTTAAAACTACAGATTCTTGATTTAGAGAGAGAGAGAGAGAGAGAGAGAGAGAGAGAGAGAGAGAGAGAGAGAGAGAGAGAGAGAGAGAGAAATAGCTATCTCATGAGACAACAGACTCTTGATTAATTCCAAATAAAACGACGTGCCAGCGTTCTAGACGGAAAAGCAAACGAACATGAATGAGAAGAATACAGGAAGCCTAGAAGTCTTTCTGAACGCGACCAACAAAGAGAGCGAATTCTAAAAAAATCCTTCGGACGTTCAAAGACATGACAGATGTCCCGGCGACCCGGAGAACAAATTGAAAGGAATAATTCTCGGAATATTTTAATCACAGGCGAACATTCGACTCTGAAATACCCTGGAGGAAAACGCACTGAAAGGCACTTGTCTGAAATGGTTAACTATTATGCGTAAGGAGGAAACAGCAAGGAGAAGAGAGAGAGAGAGAGAGAGAGAGAGAGAGAGAGAGAGAGAGAGAGAGAGAGAGAGAGAGAGAGAATTTTGGGCATCTTTATGTGAAGGAAATCTACAACTAGAGAAGTGGAAGTTATGAAAATCTCGAAAAACAAATATCCTGAGAGAGAGAGAGAGAGAGAGAGAGAGAGAGAGAGAGAGAGAGAGAGAGAGAGAGAGAGAGAGAGAGAGAGGTTTTACATATGATCTTTTATTCCATAATTTAATATTAGATTGAAATGAGAGAGAGAGAGAGAGAGAGAGAGAGAGAGAGAGAGAGAGAGAGAGAGAGAGAGAGAGAGAGAGAGTTTGGGTATTTTTAAATGAGGAATGAGTGATGTATAAATTGAAGGAGTTAGAAAAAACGGGAAGAAAATCAACGACCAGAGTACGAGTTCTGAAATTCTCAAATAAAAAAAGAAACCTCAGAGAGAGAGAGAGAGAATAGGAATATCTCCTCCCCCCTCCATTCAGGTATATACGTATACCTCTTCCTAATTACATTCCTACCTGTGGCTGCCCTGCGTCAAAAGCTTTCCCCTTTTAATCAACGGCCCTGGTTCCTTCCTCTTAAGAACACCTTTCTCTGACTCACACGAGGCTTCACTGACTGACCTTTCTGTCCATGTTATTAGCTTTAGGAGAGGCCACGAGAGAGACACCAGATCACTACGTCTGACATTTGTTGTGTCTTGTCCAAACCAGCATCTTTGGATTTCGCAATACGATCTTCTCTCTCTCTCTCTCTCTCTCTCTCTCTCTCTCTGGATTTTTTTTTCGAGAGTTTCATAACTTTCACTTCTCTAGTTGTAGATTTCCTTTCCATAAAAATGCCCAAATTTCTCTCTCTCTCTCTCTCTCTCTTTCTCGCTCTCTCTCTCTCCTTGTTATTTCCTCCTTACGCAATGCGTTTTCCTCCAGGGAATTTCAGGGTCGAATGTTCGCCTGTGACTAAAATTCCGAGAATTATTCCCTCAAGAAGGTTAGAAAGCAGAGATGAAAGGATTTTATGTAACATTTAAACAAACGAAAGAAGTGTAGAGAAAAAATATGGAAATCTGAAATGAAAGGAAATTATATAAAATTTAAACACGACAGAACACATCAAAAAGATATAGAGATCTGAAACAGGCCTATATCTCTCGGATATCTCTTTGGCGAGGTGCTTTGACACAAGCCAAATGTCAATAGAAATAAAAAGTGAAAGTTAGGATTAAATAACATCTTATGAAAGTTAGAAAGCCCGGATGAAAGGAACTCGTATAACATTTAGACACAATAAAACAAATTAAAAAGATATAAAAACCTGAAATAGGCCTATATCACTTGGACACGTTTTAGGCGGCGCGAATGAGCAAAATTTAGATAAAGAAAACAAGAAGCGAAAGTCAGGATAAAAAAAAAAATGTTTTTCCCGGAGCACTGAGCTTTAACAAAGCATATTCTTCTTTTCCATCGATGACCACAGTTCTTGTGACGCCAGTTCACATATATAAATGAATAAATCAATATTAAATCATACTAAGGTTGCAGTGAACAGTTCGGGTTCTCAAAGCACGCTGGGATCTATTGCCCCTCGCACCAGGTCTCCAAGCTTTGCTGCAAGTTTATAAGACCTGGTTTTTTGTTGGGAGGATAGGGTTGCTAGCCCCATACCCATGTTCGCGCAGCTGGTCACGGGAAGGAGTACCAAGTAGTCTGGTTTTCAATGACGGTCACACAACCAAGTAGATTTAGTTCAAAGTCTCAAATTAATTATAAGAAAACGACTGAACTCGAAATGACCTTTATGGAAATAAAAACTGTAAAACGATTTACGTGAAGACTACAGAGAGAGAGAGAGAGAGAGAGAGAGAGAGAGAGAGAGAGAGAGAGAGAGAGAGAGAGAGAGAGAGACCTGTACAGTTTTATCTAAAGGAAATCTAAAAAAACAGAGAGGTGCAAGTTATGATATGATATTCTCGAAAAACAAATCCTAAGAGAGAGAGAGAGAGAGAGAGAGAGAGAGAGATTTTGTACATTTTTATCTGAAGGAAATCTAAAACCAGAGGTGCAAGTTATAAAATGCTCGAAAAAGAAATCCTGAGAGAGAGAGAGAGAGAGAGAGAGAGAGAGAGAGAGAGAGAGAGAGAGAGAGAGATTTTGTGCATTTTTATCTGAAGGAAATCTAAAACCATAAATGACAGAGAGAGAGAGAGAGAGAGAGAGAGAGAGAGAGAGAGAGAAGAGAGAGAGAGAGAGCGTCATTCTCCACTTTAGCGCATCATCTTAAAATTCACGGCATAAAGTGTTGCATATTCTACCGTATATCACAAATTTGTAACTGCGCTGCCACCTTCCTCATCGTAAAGTTTCGTCTAATGTTTTGTCTGGGCCCACAACCCCTTCCAATTTCGTGTGAAGATTATCCCCTTCTGAGCCATTATTTTCCTTAGGATCCTTGTTAAGTGTGTGTGTGTGTGTGTGTTTTTTTTTCTTTATATATGTGCATATATATGTATATACATGTATATATGCTTTACATATTTACACACACACATATATATATATAGTTTATATATATGCATACATACTTACATATATATATGCTTATTTTTTTCCCTCGAGGAAAGAAACATTGATGTATCTCTCTCTCTCTCTCTCTCTCTCTCTCTCTCTCTCTATATCTATATATATATATATATATATATATATATATATATATATATATATATATATATATATATATATATATATATATATATATATATATATATATATATGTATATATATATATATATATATATATATATATATATATATATATATAGAGAGAGAGAGAGAGAGAGAGAGAGAGAGAGAGAGAGATACATCAACGTTTTCTCCCCCTCGAGGAAGAAAATAAAATAAGCACACACAGACTCGCAATGGCAACATCAAATCTGCATAAAATCTGATCCTTCAATTCTACGGTGAAACGGCGACCTTATCCCCCATAACAGAAAGGGCTTATGGCCCTACTAAAGCAAGTAATTGCTGCTCCTCAACCTTTCCTGCCATTCGTCATCTCCTCCTCCTCCTCCTCCTTCCTCCCCATCTCCTCCTTCCTCCTCTTCCTACTCCTCCTCCCTTCCCATCCCTGGTTACTTATCTTCAGTCTCAACTCATTCCTTATTGCATTGCACGTTGCAGTTTTCTGTTTGCCTCACTAACAACTGAGTCAAGATTCTCTCCATTTCCTCCCCTTTCCTCCTCCCTCCTCCTCTCCTCCCCTTCCATCCCTGTTCACTTATCTTCAGAGTCTCAACTCAGCCCTTATTGCATTGCAAGGTGCAATTTTCTGTCTCCCTCGCTGACAACTTCGCCAGGATTATCTCCATTTCGTCCTCCTTCTTTCTTCCTCCTACTCCTTCTCAATCCTCATTCCTCCTACCTCCTCCTTCTCTCCTCCCTTTCCAAGTCTCTCACTTACCTTCAGTCTCAACTCGCTCCTTACTGCACTGCACGCTGCAATTTTCTGTTTCCTTCGGTGACAACTTCGTCAGGATTCTCTCCATTTCCTCCTCCTCCTCCTCCTCCTCCTCCTCCTCCTCCTACCTCCCACTTCCTCCTCTTCTTCCTATCGACCGTCCTCACTTATCTTTAGAGTCTCAACCCAGTCCTTATTGCACTGCAATCGAAATTTTCCGTTTCCCTCACCAACAACTTCTTCGTCAGGTCGCTCTCCACTTCCCTTCGGAAACATGACACTCGATCACACGGCAACTTCGTAGCCAGCAGGTCGAATCAATCAATCAGCCGTCTCTTCAAACAAGCCGTGATATTATAATTCCCGATCGGATTCCTTCTCTCTCCGCCATTACACGTCTTCCCTTCTCTTGA
This sequence comes from Macrobrachium rosenbergii, assembly GCF_040412425.1. Taxonomy (NCBI): domain Eukaryota; kingdom Metazoa; phylum Arthropoda; class Malacostraca; order Decapoda; family Palaemonidae; genus Macrobrachium; species Macrobrachium rosenbergii. The sequence continues at coordinate 13,279,393 of NC_089746.1, read as the reverse complement.
CCATTTTCATTATGGTGGTATTCAACGAGACTCGTAGTCTTCCCCTTTCATCATTCGTAATTCTGGTGAGTCGTTGTTGCCTTCATTACACAAGTGTTATCGGCGCCAATTACGCTCCCAATCCTTCATTTCCTTCGGCCAGCACAAGCATCAGCACTCTCTCTCTCTCTCTCTCTCTCTCTCTCTCTCTGAGTGTGTGTGTGTGTGTGTGTTTGTGTGAACTTTTAATTTATAACAAGTTTGGTGGGAATTAAATTTCCAGTCACTATCACACGGGTAATTTTCTCTCCCTCACTCTCGAGTTTTAATTCATAAAGAATTTTTGTGATGATGAAATTTGCAGTCACTGGCACACTAGCTAATTCTCTCTCTCTCTCTCTCTCTCTCTCTCTCTCTCTCTCTCTCTCTCGTTTTAATTCATAAAGAATTTGAATTTTGGTGATGACGAAATTTGCAGTCACTGGCACACTAGCTAATTCTCTCACTCTCTCTTTCTCTCTCTCTCGTTTTAATTCATAAAGAAATTTGATGAAATTAGCAGTCGCTGGCACACTAACTAATTCTCTCTCTCTCTCTCTCTCTCTCTCTCTCTCTCTCTCTCTCTCTCTCTCTCTCTCTCGTTTTAATTCATAAAGAAATTTGGTGATGATGAAATTTGCAGTAACTGGCACACTAGCTAATTTTTCTCTCTCTCTCTCTCTCTCTCTCTCTCTCTCTCTTACATCTCATCTCTTACATATCGCCCATATAACTGAAGAATAGCACTTCACCTCGAGGGGGAACCTGGATATAAAATGGAAGATGGCCTCTTCTTTCAAGCAATTAAACTTTTGACACGGAGGAAAAGAAAACTTGAGAGCGGCAATAAAAAAAGAAAGCGGATGGGTTCTAAGCCTTCTGTCAGTGGCGCGTGTCGAACATCTAAGCAAGGGGAAATCGTTCTAGAAAGATAGCCCACCCATCCCAAGGACCCATCCAATTTTCCCCTACGAAAACGGAACCCCCCAAAAAAGGTGTAGGGGAGGGAGCTATGCCGTAAATCAAGCTACATAAATAAACAAGTAAAAAAAATGAGCCTAAGTTTCTTCGGCGCAATCGAGTTTTCTGTACAGCGTATAATCAAGGCCACCGAAAATAGACTATCTTTCGGTGGTCTCGGTACAATGCTGTATGAGCAGCGGCCCGTGAAGCTTTAACCACGGGCCGGAGGTGGCCTGGCATACATCGTTGCCAGACACACGATTATGGCTAATTTTAACCTTAAATAAAATTAAAACTAGTAAGGCTAGAGGGCTGCAATTTGGTATGTTTGATGATTGGAGGGTGGATGATCAACATACCAATTTGTAGTCCTCAAGCCTCAGTAGTTTTTAAGATCTGAGGGCGGACAGAAAAAGTGCGGACGGACAGACAAAGGCGGCACAATAGTTTTCTTTTCAGAAAACTAAAAAGGGGAAAGAATAAATAAACCTGGTTGTCCCTCGAGGGAGGCCTGAAGGGGACGCAAAATGCCAGGGGAACCAAAACACTGGCGGAGAATAAGCATTCAGCTGACATATGCAAAACCACATCCTCGCATAAACAAAAGGTCATCACCACTATGACCGTGCGGGGTCCTAATCAACACCTCCGGGGAACGTGAAGGACTCTCGCCTCGGACAATCATAGGACGCATCCGCGTCCTGCTGCTATCCTTACATAGGCACAGACTTCACGTGCATGCGTACATATGCGTACATACTTCATGCGCATGTTTCGTCTGAGCGTAATACTTTCGTTAGTTTGTGCAACAGAATATTATATTTGCTTTCTACATACGCAGCTACTCACTTCTCATGTAACTGTATAATAGTACGCAATTCCCTGGCGGGTTGCGTGTCCGTGTGCAAGTGTGCCTGTGCGTGCGTAAAGCCATATTCCTGAAATCCTAAGTTTTTACACTCACTCAGCACTTCTGTATGTAAAGTATATATTCCTTCCGTCTGTTAACCTCTTTTGCGTTGAATTTCGTCTGTTAAATCACATCGCGTTGAAAACTTTGTTAATTCCTACCGCGTTGAAAAACTTTTGTTAATTCATACCGGTTCAAAAACTTGTTAATTCATATCGGTTCAAAAACTTGTTAATTCATACCGGTTCAAAAACTTGTTAATTCCTACCGCGTTGAAATAATGTTTTTAATTCTTACCGCGTTCAAAA
>NC_089746.1:13252194-13272194 GCF_040412425.1 Macrobrachium rosenbergii | reverse complement strand
TTTATCCAAGCCCGGGGAAAGGGCAGATGTTGCTATGGCGAATGTCAATGGTGATGTTTTCAGCGCAAAAGCCACCGACTGGCTTCCAGTATGTTTCTGAAACACTTGACGCGCTATTACTTAATTCTATTTTCACAAATTTCTTCGCAACTCTCTCTCTCTCTCTCTCTCTCTCTCTCTCTCTCTCTCTCTCTCTCTAAATATTAGCTTCTCTGCTCTCTTCACTTTTAATTCTGTACTGGATTCCAGAACAGAAAGGCCACCAGAGGTTTCTGAAAACTTGAGGCAAGATTATTCACTTCTATTTTTATAAATTTCTTCGCAATACTCTCTCTCTCTCTCTCTCTAGATAAATAAATAAATAAATAAATAAACATTACCTTCTTTACTCTCTTAACTTTAATTCTACACCACAGGATTCCTTTACAGAAAGGCCACGTGTGGCAGAAATTTTCTTCTTTTTTCTCTCTCTCTCTCTATATTAGCTTCTCTGCTCTATTCTCTTTAATTCTATGTCAGATTCCTGAACAGAAAGGCCACCACGGAGGAACAAAAACTAACTTACGTGTGGAAGAAACTTTCTTCTCTCTAAGAAGAAGTTTCTCCGAAAGGTAGAATTGCCCATATCTTCCCAAACCACGTAACTTATTTTTCAACGGGAATTCCATTCAGAAGTAATACACTGAACACATCTTACTTTCTTTCTTTCTTTAAATCTTCAACTGGAAACCCTTATGGACAGACTAAACAGACTACTGAATTGAACTGAATATAGAATTCAGGCCAAAGGCCAAGCACTGGGACCTGTGAGATCATTCAACGCTGGAAAGGAGATTGAGAGTAGGCAGGTTTGGAAGATGTAACTGGAGGAAAACTTCGCTGTTGCTCTATGAAATAATTGTTAGGAGAGAGGGTGGATAGCAAGATGGAAGAAATATATGAATGGAGGTACAGTAAAAGGAATGCAAGAGGTTGCAGCTAGGGGTCGAAGACACGCTGCAAAGAACCCTGAGTAATGCCTTCAGTGCACCACGTGAGGTGCACTGACTGCACTAACCACCTAAGGGGGAAAAGCTTTATGGACAGATTCAAAGACTAAATAGACCCAAGAAGGCTCCAAAGGGAAATCAACCTGGAGAGAGAGAGAGAGAGAGAGAGAGAGAGAGAGAGAGAGAGAGAGAGAGAGAGAGAGAGGTTATAGGAAAATGTGATAAATAAATAAATATGAGAGCAGATAGCAGGACCGATTTTGCCCCTTGCTTAAATATTTGGAGATCAGAAGATCCCACAGCAACACCACTCGGCAAACTATTTCATATTGTAGTTGCAGTTAAGTCTAGCCAAGTGTATTTGATGCTACAGTCTGGCTTCGTTTTAAACGAAAACAAAAATACGTATAAATATTTTCAATGGAGACTAAAAAGAAACTATCTGCTTATTTCTCAAAAACACAAAGTCTGTGATTTGAAGCTACAGTCTGGAACAGTCTTAAAATTAAACAAAATAAGTATAGAGTAAGTTTTCACTGGAAACCAAACAGAGACAATCTATTTATTTCTCAAACACACAACACACAAACACACATACACAAGTATATACAAAGAAAAGATCTTAACAAACCTACAGGTACACAGCTTAAAGAGGCGTCCGCCTGTATGTATTATGTAAGAGTTCTTACGTTCTCACATTGTAACCTAATCCAATCTGACCACTTTCGAATCCCAATCGTCCGTAAAGAGGGGTATCCAGTCGCGGGCGAGTGAGGCCTTCCTTTCTTCGCAGCTAATCACGACTACACAAATCTAATCGCATTAAGGGCCATTCACGTGTTTCCTGTGAAAGGATTAGCGCCCTTGTCCGCGGCATCGCTTGATCTTCTTCTTCCCCCTTTCAGTTCTGGAGTCTATGGCTGGGGATATAATCATACACATTTCATCGTGTGCATGTTGGCATTACTATGGACTTAATGCCGTACGTTAACATTCGTCTTCAAAGGGAATAATGATTGGGTTTACATCTGATATTCAACTGACTGGTACAGCGCGATCATAAATACCCTCACATTCATATGTGTGTTTATGCGCATGTGTGTGTGTGTATATATATGTATATAATATATATATATATATATATATATATATATATATATATATATATATATATATATAAACATACTGTATATATTACACACATATATATATATATATATATATATACACTGCTATACCGTCATAAGTAATAAAAGGCATAAGTACCCTGGGCTTTCGTTTATTTAATATATCTATCTATCTATCTATATACTATATATATATGAATATATATAATATAAATATATATATATATATATATATATATATATATATATATATATATATATATGTGTGTGTGTGTGTGTGTATATATATATATACACACACACATACAGACACGAGAAACGTCGTTCTTCTTTGGAATACTAAATTATATATTTTTATTCTCCAGACAGATCCGTACTTTGCATTTTACGAAACCTACTCTCCTTAAAATTCTGTGCCCCTTTTTGAAGCCGGTATCTTTGTTCTAAGTCTAAGACAACTGAGGCAACTGTTTTTTTTTTCTTTTATTTTTAACACAATATTCTTCAAGGACACCAGACCACGATGAGTTAAACTACTTGGATTCAAGACAGACTTATTTCCCTTTTTTTCCCCCAAAAAAAATTCCCAAAGTACGGTTTTACATTTTTGTGGCTCTTGACAATAAGAACTTTTCGCTGTGGATTTGAGATTTATTCCTCGGGCGTTTTATCCTCCCGAGGCGAGTGGAAAGAGAAGATAAGGGGGGATTTCAATCAGGGTTTAACGGCGATGGTAGACAAAAGACTGAGGTGCTCGCTCTGAACTTGGAGGAAAATGAAATGGCAGAGGGCCAGCTCATGCAATTTAGCGCAAAATTACGTGAACAATAAAAGCCAGACGACTTTGGCAGATAGGCTATGTTACGTGACCAACTGTGTGACACAAAAATCAATTCTTAGAAAGTTCCAAGTGACCTTGAAAGGCTAGTGCGAGGAGCAATGTGTCACAAAGACTCATTAAAAGTCCTCAGGCTGAGTGGATTGGAAGGGAACGGAATATAAAACTTAGGCCAAAGACCGAGCGCTGGGACCAATGAGGCCATTCAGAGCTGAAAATCATGTTGAAACACTTGTTAGGAGAAGGTGGAAAGAAACATGTGTTAGGAGAGGGTGGAATGTGAACGGAGGTACAGCAAAAGGAATTGAAGGGGTTCCAGCTATGGGCCGAAGGGACGCCGCAAAGAACCTTAAATAATGCCTACAGTGCACCGCATGACGTGCACTGACGGCACTGCTCCCCTACGGAGGTCCTCAGACTGAATCAGTGTTAGTTAATGATGACGGTAATTAGCGCAAATGCGCTACTTGGCATTTTTATTGTTACATATTTTTTTTTTTTTTTTAGCTTTTTAGGTTATTTTTTCTATTGATAACGACACTTCATCAATAAACGGAGACGTTAACAATAAATGACAATTATACATAATGACATTATAGTTAATGACAAGCGTATTGAGGGTTACTAAGCAAATTTTAAACTTAAATTGTTCCAACAAGGAAAGCCACGACTGCATCTGTATAGAAATCTACTTAGATTTAAGAAGTCTTTGAGTAAAAATTGTTTACAAGGCAAAGCAAAAAAAAATAATAATAATAATAAATAAATAAATAAAATAAATAACTAAAATATATCAAAAGTATGAAGATACCGAACTAAAAAAAAAAATCCATCCAAATCACATAATTCTGAAGTTGGCAATCTTCCCCAAACATTGGCCTAACAAAAACAAGTTAAAAAAAATATCTATATAAAAAAAGCAAACCTTCCTTTTAGGGGTTCGTTCCCTAGCGCGCCCTCCGTGACGCATTACCGTCACCTGGTGTTTCAAACAGGAAAAGATTCATAGACGGGTGACGTTAGGTTAATGACTGACCTAAATTATGACGTATCTTTGTCGCCGATGCCCGTAATGTATGTGGTCACTTTTTTTATTTTTTCATGTTTGTGGTCATAACCTTTCGTGTTCCTCTCGGAACCCGTCCGTTTTCATCTTCAAGTAAGGGGAAGTACACAAAAGGGTGTATGAGTAAGTATAAAATGTATACAATTATACTTATACACAAATATACACCTAGGCCCATGCGTCCATGCATAAGAGAAGCTTGTTTAAATATAAGACTTCAGTACCAAAATACTTTATCCTCTACCATTCTTGCCAGCTACTGACTGCAAATTTCATCACATAACAGAGAGAGAGAGAGAGAGAGAGAGAGAGAGAGAATTACTCGTGAGCTACTAACTGCAAATTTCATCACACACCAAGAGAGAGAGAGAGAGAGAAAGAGATTACTCACGTGCTACTGACTGCAAATTTCACCATACACCAAATTTTTTACGAATTGAGAGAGAGAGAGAGAGAGAGAGAGAGAGAGAGGAGCTGGCTCATGCCCGTCAGTGATGACCTCGGCAAGTGGGGTCAAAGTCATCCAGTGCCATGAATAAGCAATTTTCAGTAAGCACATGAACACGGTACTCCATGCCTACGACGAACCTGCGATTTTCGTCGAGAATTCTCTCTCTCTCTCTCTCTCAATTCGTAAAAAGTTTGGTGTGTGTGATGAAATTTGCAGTCAGTAGCACACATTTAATTCTCTCTCTCTCTCTCTCCCTCTCTCTCTTCTTAACAAAGAAGCGACTTCTCCATCATTAACCGAACAAGCGAGCGCTAGCAAGGCGGGGTGTGGGGGGTGGGTGTTAAAATACCGTATAATCTTTGAGAAACAATTCTAGCCACAAGAATGCTTTTCAAACAATGCGCGAGAAACGCGTACATTAAGAAACAATGACCGGACCTTACGTCTTTATTGTACTTAATGAAAGAGGCACGCAACGCAGGTTGGGGATAGAATAAAGCCAGTTGCCAGGTTTGGTAAGAATGTACGTTTATTCTGAAGAATGGAACAGGGGGATGATCAAGAATAGGGTGAAACAGGCAAGATATTAAGGCCTAATAGATATTTCGTGTGATAAATGAGTTTTTATTTAAACTGTCCATTAATAAGTTACTTACAAGGAAAGGAGCAGGAGATGGGTATGATAAATAAGCGGAGATTTTATGTCTTGACTGACAGTTATTAATTAAAAAATTGATTTATTTACACAATCCGGCGTCATGCTTTTACGGTTCTCGACGCCTGATCCTTGTTCATGGTTATATATAACTTGAATTAACAAGAAGGAACAAGGGTAATTTCTTCATAATTTTTAAAGTCATTCAATCAACCTACTGATTTAAGTCATAAATATCTCCTCTATAAAATCCTCTATATTTTTTTCAATAACAAACGACGATTTAGTTATCATATGCTAATAAACAGAAGCACAAAAAGTAGTTGTGAATCCAATGGAAGTGAATTTCCAACTCTCAGTACGGAATATATACAGAAAATATATAGAAAACATATACGGAAAATATATAGAGAATATATATATATAAAATAAATGAAGAAATAAAAAAATTTTCATAGCAAATGTCAGACATTTCATATGGTGTTCCACAGCGTGCTAGACTTTTCGTTACTATATGAGTTATGACTGAGAGAGAGAGAGAGAGAGAGAGAGAGAGAGAGAGAGAGAGAGAGAGAGAGAGAGAGAGAGAGAGAGAGAGAGAGAGAGAGAGATTTTATTACTGAAGTTCATGGGAGTGAAAAACTCTGTTACTATAGAATATAAATCAGAGAGAGAGAGAGAGAGAGAGAGAGAGAGAGAGAGATAGAGAGAGAGAGAGAGAGAGAAAGCCTTTATGTTACTAAATGAAATACGTCAGAGAATTGGAGAAAGAGAAAACAGTGGAATTCAAGGAAACACACACAAAAAAATAAAATATAAAGAATAAATAAATAGATACATAAACAAACAAGGCTAAATTAACACAAGCCAAGAGAGACCCTTACCTTGCCCTGTGAGGTCCAACGATGTGGTCATGGGAAGACGAAGCCGTGAGGGCACGGTCGGGCAAACCACCGGTAGATACCCCCAGGGGCTTGTTGCATTCCCCTGTGGGATACAAGGAAAAAGGTTGTTATCAACATAGAACGTTGACAATAAAAGTCTCATAAGAAACATGATACATTTTTAAATCACTGATGTCTATGCAATGTATACATTTTTAAAAATTTATTATTATTATTATTATTATTATTATTATTATTATTATTATTATTATTATTATTATTATTATTATATAGGCAGTAACCTCTTTCAAACATGTAGTGTTGAATATTATTATTATTATTATTATTATTATTATTATTATTATTATTATTATTATTATTATTATTATTATTATTATTATTATTTAGAAGATAAACCTATTTTCAAATGGAACTCACTTACTTGATATTCAAGCATTCAAAAAATAAGGTGTTCATTTGAAAGAAGTTACTGAAGATAATAGGAAATACAAAAAGAAAAGATAAGTCACTAGAAAAGGAAACAAACGACAAATTAATGCATTAATAGAATTATAGATCAAAATATAACTAAATTATTAAAATGCAAGGTGAATTGTTTCAGGGTAGTAATGCACTACATTTACCAAAGTATTTTAAGACAAATTAAAAACTTGATACACTGCAAGGAAGTCTTAAGATTATGAAGCTTACGAAAATGAGCAATTCGAAATATATTTACCTTTGAAATTTAATTAATATGTGGAAACATATATCAAAAGGTATTCAGGTGAATAAGAACTGAAATTATTTCCTGTAAGGTCAAGAAGACTTTCTTTGTACTTTGACATAACCTTAAACATCAACATTACTCTCTCCCTGTCATTACTTTTCATCTTTATACAAAATTAATTACATATTACTAATGAAGGACCCGTGATTATTTCATTGACAAGACGAGCGCAACTTTGATGACAAATCAAAAATATCTATTATATGACTGTAAAAAAGTAAAAAAAAAAAAAATAGATATAAAGCGAATAGCTTGAATGAAAATGAATTTGTCCGTTCATGAAGAGTATAAAATACTACTTCGAAAGTTACCAAAAAATTTATTATTATTATTATTATAATTATTATTATGACCAAGAATCTTTCAACGTAAAAATAAAAAAAAATATGCTCTAAAAGAAAAATATCGAGAAGAAAAAAGTTCCTATTTACGACCAAGACCCTTTCAACGAAAAATACAGAAAAAAAAGTACTCGATCTAAAAGCAAATGAAACAGAAAGAGACCAATTTATCACGAAGACCGACAAATGAATGACGACGAACCGAAAAAAAAACCCGCCGAACAAAACCCGAACCCGAATGATGCAACGTATTTCGCCGCCCTTTGCCGCCCGTTCCGAGAATTTACGCCAACAAGGGCGGTTCGCTCGCTAGCGGCTTATACCCACACACACACACACACACAAGCACAAACACTCCGATGGAAGTTAATTTCAATTCCACATTGTTTGCATGGTGTTAAGTGGGCTTCGGGCTAATTAAAGCGCATCGCTCACACGCCGCCTCTGCCTCGCTCTGCCCTTGGTCGGAAGCGAGATGGCACCTAATGGCACTCACTAGGCAGCAGCAGTCCGAACGGGAACGCACCAAGCAATGGCACGCTTCGGGATATGAGCAGGATATTGTGGGAATCTTCTGGCTGGTTAAGGTTTGAATATTTTGAAATGCTGTTGAAGAGTATTCGTGCATAAATGTGTGTGTATGTGTATGTGTGTGTATATATATATAAATATAAATATATATGTACATATATATATAAACAATATATATATATATATATATATATATATATATATATATATATATATATATATATATATATAAAATAAACATTAAGCTACAAAAATAGTTTCACATTCAATTCGCGGGACATCGGGAGTATTACCGAAGGGAAATTATAAATGATGATTATACTGGCACCCAAGTGACTCGAACACTCGAAACAGTACCCTCCACCAACTTCCAGTCGACGTTCAAAACCACTGAGCCATCCAAAGTGACATAAATCAATGCCGAATCTGCCGTACCTATACCCGTCGAATGCGGGGATTTGTACTTTAGCGTCGGCGTCAAAGTCAGAGAGACAAACGCACGAAACTGCGTGCGGAAACAAGCAGCCGCAAGGAATATAAATCACACACACACACACACGCAAACACACAAAAAAAAAAACAAGTAAAAAATGCACTGAAGTTTCTTCTGCGCAATCAAGTTTTCTGTACATCGTATAATCAAGGCCACCGAAAATAAATCTATCTTTCGGTGGTCTCGGTATAATGCTGTATGAGCTGCAGCTCATGAAACTCGAACCACGGCCCGGTGGTGGCCTGGCCTATATCGTTGTCAGAAGCACGATTATGGCTAACTTTAACCTTAAATAAAATAAAAACTACTGAGGCTAAAGGGCTGCAATTTGGTATATTTGATGATTGGAGGGTGGACGATCAACGTAACAATTTGCAGCCCTCTAGCCGCAGTAGTTTTTAAGATCTGAGGGCGGACAGTTAAAGTGCGGACGGACAGACAAAGCCGGCGCAATAGTTTTCTTTTCAGAAACTAAAAACCCCAGGACGGGGACTGGAAGTACTACTAAAGGCCATCCTACGTTTAATTCACAACATCTGTTTCCCGAAAAAGAGATTATTGCATCTCTGATGATATTAAAAGGCAGCACATTACTCGCATTAGCATCGCAAATTTCGTCTCCCTTCCTGAATACACAATGGAGAGGTAATGTCGTTTTCGGTTTATTGCCTTTTTTTCCCTGTTTTTTTTCCTTCCTCTTTTTTTCAAACTTCGCGGTAAGTTAATTTGGTCTACGTTTCACAGTTTTTTTTTTGTATACTTCAACCTTCAAATCTGACAAACATCATATACAATTATTGTCAATAGCTTGTTTAAATAAACATGATCTATTTCCACGTTTTGATGCAACAATGGACATTGTATTCTACAGCCTTTTTTCTGTTTTTTTTCTTTCCTAACTTCGCGGTAAGTTAATATGAGCTACATTTCACAAATTTTTTTTTATACCCCAACCTTCAAATTTGACAAACACCACAACAATTTTTTTCAATGAAGTTGAAAGCTTATTTAAATAAACATTATCTATTTCCACGTTTCGATGCGAAAGCACAATTTGCATAATAACAATTTGAATGGTGATTTCATTTGTTTACTGGCATTTCATATCTGTTGGAATTAGCTGTCATGTAAATGAGTTGAGGACTCTTTAACTGCATTACGTAATAATATCAGTCCTAATTTAGTGTACTCCATTTTTCTAACTTTGCTTTTGCGAATAGTTTTATGATACTTTCCTTACTTTTTTTCCAGTATCAAAAACTGCGCTTGAATTGAAAGCGTCAGTCGGCAATTGTCAGTAAAACTCAAGAACCTATAAAAATTATTATTATTATTATTATTATTATTATTATTATTATTATTATTATTATTATTATTATCATCATCATCATCATCATCATTATTATTATTACTATTATTATTATTCAGAAGATGAAACCTATTCATATGGAACAAGGCCACAAGGGCTAATAACTTGAAATTCAAGCTTCCAAAAAATGTGCTATTCACTCGAAAGCAGTAACAGAAGGTAACAGGAGATACAGAATGAGAAGATCACTTATTAGAAAAACAAATCTTGCCCATATTTTTGGTATCAAAGACAGCGCTGGAATGAACAGCGTCACCCATAAAGAAATTATTATTATTATTATTATTATTATTATTATTATTATTATTTATCAAAAGATGAAACCTATTCATATGGAACAACTCACAGGGGCTACTGACTTGAAATTCAAGCTTCCGAAGAATACGGTGTTCATTTGAAAATGCTTCAGTGAAGCCTCATATTTCCGTGGACGCCTACATTTCACCTTTCCGAATTCCGAACAAAGCTTCAAGTTTCCCACTCGACTCTGTTATCAGAAACTAGCTAAACAATAGAGCGAATTTCAACTTCAGCCTTAAAACTTAAACATATAACGAGATATATTTTGTTTCTTTACAAGTTGAAATTTCTCAGTGTACGGAAGAATGACGAGAGGGCGGTGTTTTTTTTAATTACAAATTAAAACACTTAACACAGGCTTCTTCCTGTGGATAAGATAAATATATACTAAAACAAAAAAAAATGTCAACAGACATATATAAAATATAATCTATTTTTACAGGCATATATAAAATATATTCTATTTTTTCTACGTTGAAATTTCTCAGCGTACGGATGTGACAATTGTGCGATCACTCTTTTAATTATAAATAAAGTACTTAACATAGGCTTCTTCTTGTGGATATGACCTAAACTAAAATTGAATAAGATAGCAACAGACATAAACTTGCAGACATATGCAAAATATATTCTGTTTCCTCCTTTTCCTAAGTTGAAACTCCCTCAGCGTACGTATGTGACAATTTTGTGGCCATTCTTTTAATTATAAACCGAAACAGTCAACACAGGCTTCCCTATGTGGATAAAACCTATAAGGAAAAAAAAAAAAATAACTACTGATGTACACTAAAAGAAAAACACTAATGGAGACAATTCAACTTTTTTTGGTCATAGCCTACGGCAATATTTCACCCTCTTTTACCACCACTGTCAAAATTTGGTCAGGACTAATACTGTGTTTTACCAATGAAACAACGGCAAAGCGCTGTTTTCTATAGTTATCAAGGCAGGCTGAAAATCGAATATTAGGGGATTTATAATTCAAGTATTTTATAAATCGACTTTACTGGGAAAAACAACATTTCCAAAGTAATTGGAGAAGTTAAGTATACCTTAGTTTAACCAGAACACTGGTTAAACTGATTAACAGCTCTCCTAGGGCTGGCCCGAAGGATCAGACTTATTTTACGTGGCTAAAAACCAATTGGTTACCTAGCAACGGGACCTACAGCTTATTGTGGAATCCGAACCACATTATACCGAGAAATGAATTTCTTTCACCAGAAATAAAATCCTCTAACTCTTCATTGGCCGGGCGGAGACTCGAACTCGGGCCTAGCACAGTGCTAGTCGAGAACTCTACCGACTCGTCCAACGAGGAACAGTAATTGGAGAAAAACGTTACCTTAGCTTGAACTTGAGTCTTTTTTAATACAAAGACATTCAAAGGAGAATTTTAAAATATAAAAAATTAAATTCAAAAGACTGACTTAACACACAGTGAAGAAGAAAAATCATTACTTTAATCTTGGCAGTCTCTTACTGTTAATAAAAAGAACACCAATTGAAAATTATTAATGAAATAATTTTGGTTCTATGTCCAACTTTGCATACTAAGAAACAAGCAATAAGAACGACTAATATAAAAAAAATAATCACCAACAATTTTCAAAAGGATATAAGTTACATAATTTTGATTTTATGCGTAACTTTGCATACTAAAAAATTCAATAAGCAATAAGAAAGTAGACATAAAACAAAACAATCACTAATAATTGTCAAAAGGACATAACTTTTATTCTGTACAGTATACAGGCAAATAAAAAAAAATCAAAATTAAAATATCTACCTTTGCATATACGCGAAACTGTACATCTACCCTGCGACACTAATGGCTAGCAGAACATTTCTCATCCGTATCTGTAACTTCAAGCCCTTTTTTTTCCTTTCCTACCTGTCAATTAAAACCTGTTAAAACGAATTGCCATCAAGTCTTCCCAGCACACCACTCAGAAAGCTTTCCCGTCTGACCATCAAAAAAAACAAAAAAATTCTTTTTCAGTTTCATTTGAAAAGAGGAAGTTATCATACTACACTTGACATCAGATTCAACTTTATAACTTTACACACACACACACATATATATATATATATATATATATATATATATATATATATATATATATATATATATATATATATATATAAATTTTTTTAATTAATTCTTTTCTTAAACTTTAATATTTCTACTGACCACGAATTTTAGTGATTATTACTTTATGACATCGATCCTATTTTGTCGTTGGTTTTATTTTTTTTTTAATTAATGCTTGTCCTGAACTTTAATATTTCTACTGACCGTAAATTTCGAAAGATAATTATTTTAAGACCTCGAGTCTTATTAGACTAAAACAACTGAAGGAGAAAAACTGACTGAAAAAATAAGAAAAATATCTATGAAAACATTTATCAGTTGAGAAGCGTACTGCAGCTGGGTCAGTAATACAAATGAAGTTTACTTCAAGAAATTAATCTCTGGCAAAATTTTTTTATCGTATAAAAAATATGTTACTTTCGTTCTAAGGAGGATAAATATAATATCTTCAACTTGAAAAACTCATGTAGTTCCTAAACGCGTTATATTCAGTTAGTCAAAAAGGGTAACGTAACAGAATCCTGGAAAATTATTATTACAGAGAAACTGCGGTTAAAACAAACGTAGTTTGACATTTAACTTCCTAAAACTCTATACAGCTCCAGCACAGTTATTCACACGCACACGATTATATTACATATATACATAATTCACGTACCAACTAACATCGGAAGGAATGGGAAGGACAAAGACTAAACCTCTCTACGGAAACTGAAAGGTGCAAAGGTTGGAAGGGGTACCACTTGGCAGTGCCATAACTGACTGATTATGGGTACTAAAACGGGCGTCACATCATCTAGATTTAGTGCCAACATGTTACTTCGAACCCTGTACTGTGGCAAGAAACAAAAGAGGAAAATAAATTGTTAGGTGGGTGTATAAGGACCAGAAGAGGAAAATTAATAAATCCTGGATCTCACCCTGGCTGCAGTTGGATAATTTTGGAATGGAAGTTCCTCAAGGTGATTGACATGAAAATGTAAGTCACAGAGAATAAGATGGTATCGTAGAGTAAATGAGAATGGAAAGTGTCTTTGCAGAAATGTGTTCTGGCTGTTAGAAATATATAGTTTCCTGAAAAGGATTTCCGTGAGTACAGTTGGGAGAGAGAAAATGGCGACAAAAAAGTGTGTAAGAATATGTATTAGTACAGAGTAACGGGCAAGCAAGCTGATGGATGTAATGCTGAGAAGATGAGTGGTTGGAGATATATCGGTTCATTATTCAGTTGAAGCTTAAAAGTTGAAATAGCTAGAAGTTATGGGTGGAAATGATGCGATGAACATGTGGTTCTGTATTTATTTGACAAATGAATTTGATAAGAGGTGACAAGAGCATACAAGGACTTAATGGATAGAATATGGGACAGGATAAAAGAGTAAATGAGGAGTATGCAAAATTGCTGGATAAGGTCATAGGGTCAGCAGCGAGTGTGTGTAGGTATCGGAAAGTATGAAGAGGGAATAATAAACAAAATAATTGGTGGATAAGTAAATGAAATGTTATCTGACAAAAATGTAATGCGTGAAAAATTAACATGATGAATATAAGCATGAACTTTAAGAAGAATAATAAAGTGTTTTACAAAGATGTAAATGCACAGTGAAGCGACAATGAAGTAAACTATCCAAGAGTAAAAGATGCAATGGAGAACAAAATACGAATAGCCTAATATGAAGGATCAAACGGAGGCAGAGCTGACTGATGCAGGAATGGAAGGGGTTATTGCAATTTTGGGAATAATTCTGGAGTTGACTGATCATGACGAGAAAGGGGATGACAGCCGCAGTTTAGAATGGACGCAACGACTGTTGAAAAAAAAAAATTATACCTTAGTTTAACCAGACCACTGAGCTTATCAACAGCTCTCCTAGAGCTGGCCCGAAGGATTAGACTTATTTTATGTAGCTAAGAACCAATTGGTTACCTAGCAACGGGACCTACAGCTTATTGTGGAATCCGAACCACATTAGAGCGAGAAATGAATTTATATCACCAGAAATAAATTCCTCTAATTCTTCATTGGCCGGCCGGAGACTCGAACGCGGGCCCAGCAGCTTGTTAGCCGAGAACTATACCAACCCGTCCAACGAGGAACTAACGAGCTAACCCTCTCTTATGGTAGAGAAGTGTGTACGTTCTGGTTAAAGGTTTTTTCAGTACGATCCTTACCGAATGACGAATTACCACAATTATCACACCTATGTGATCCACCGCGGTCATGCGCAGTTAATGATGATAATACCTACCATTTCGGTAAAAATAAATAGCGTATATCGAACGATCCACTCGCGATGAAAATAGCAGCGCATCGCTAAGGGAACGCCATCAATCAAGACGGAATCTTGGAAGGATGAAAAAGTTCATCTGGGAAACTTGCAGAATTTCACATCTTCGTTTTACAAACTTTTCTTTTCAGAGGGTAAATTTCGCCATAATACATAAAATTCTTATTTACTTACCAGGATTAAGCAGCACTTTGAATTTTCTACCTTTTTGTTTTACAGATTTACAAGTACACTAGTTTGTCTGTCCTGTCAAAAATTACGGCGATATTCAAGTAATTTCGCAACTACGTCATACTTATATCAGACATTAAGTGAATCAATATTTTCCTGCGTACATTTTGTGATATATGCGTGGAGTTCGTTATCTGCAGACTATCTGCGGAAAACAAAGAGAAACCTATATTTTCTAAAAAAAAAAAAAAAAAAAAAAAAAACCATCCTCGCTACATAAATGCAACTAGAGTGGTTGCCGTATAGCCACTATTCCCAAACTTCGTGTTACGACGAAACCTATTTCAATGGACTTTCACACTCTCGTGTTTGAGGTTCGCTGCCTTTCTGTAACTTAATCCTGTTCAAATACTTACTAAAACATTTTATAAGTTCTAATAAGCCTAATTACATGTAACATATATTCCGATAATTCAAATGAATTCTTACATTTCTGCTTTCTTCCTACCTTTTTTCTACCAAAAAATAGCAAAAAGAACAAATTTTGATGCTAAACTTAACTACATGTAACTTAAATTTTGAATATTTAAATTAATTCTTACATTTTTGCTTTCTTGTTATTTTTTTCTACTAAAAACAGACAAAAGAACAAATTTTGGTGCATGTAAAATTTTATGTCGAAAGATTTATATAAATATATCCTGTTGCATAGCGTTGCAGAATCCTGCTGTAAGGTTTTGCTGAAATTGCAGCGGAATTCCCATGAAAAAATTTGGCTACAATGGAATTCTCGCATCTCTACAAAATTTTACGGACCACTAAATAACCAAACAGATCTGTAGCCTCGGAACAACGTGGAACTTTACTATTCAAAACCACGTAGAATCTTGTTACATAATCATACATACTTTTGAAACGAAAATGTCTAAAAATTTCAGCTATATAATTTATGTTACAATATCAGGAAGAATGTCGATATATTTTCAATGAAAATTTCATCGTTCATCCGAGTAGATATATTTATTAAATACGCATTTGGAATGTACTGCTTTAAGGAACATTCTAAATGTGTAGAATGTACTGCTTTAAGGAACATAACTACAGAAGCTCCATTTATGTACTTCTTCGCTTTGGAAAAACGTACAAATCACTTTCGTGACAATAAATCTTCCAAAACAGCAAACATGAAATTAATAAAATATTAGATTATAGTATTTCATAATTCAAAATAACATGCTACTTCTAGTGACGATGCACAGTCACAACAGGTAAATATCCAAAAATTAATTTCCACATAAGATATAAATCTACTTTTCAGAGTTCATTGGATGGAAATGAAAATATTCTACACATTGCGATTGAGAATTTCGACAATTTCAAGAAACTTCAGAGAGAGAGAGAGAGAGAGAGAGAGAGAGAGAGAGAGAGAGAGAGAGAGAACACTATGCCTAGGAAATGTTGAGAGAGAGCGAGAATGAATTGTGGCTGAGAGATGAAAGATATGAAAAGAAAGAGAGAGAGAGAGAGAGAGAGAGAGAGAGAGAGAGAGAGAGAGAGAGAGAGAGAGAGAGAGAGAACACTGTGGCCTGGAAATGCTGAGAGAGCGAGAATGAATTGTGGCAAAGAAATAAAAGATATTGGAAAAGAGAGAGAGAGAGAGAGAGAGAGAGAGAGAGAGAGAGAGAGAGAGAGAGAGAGAGAGAACACCGTGGCCAGGAATGCAGAGAGAGAGCGCGAGTGAATTGTGGCAAAGAGATGAAAGATATTGGAGAGAGAGAGAGAGAGAGAGAGAGAGAGAGAGAGAACACCGTGGCCAGAAATGTTGAGAGACAAGAAGTATGAATTGTAGCTAAGAGATGAAAGATATGAAAAGAGAGAGAGAGAGAGGGAGAGAGAGAGAGAAGAGAGAGAGAGAGAGAGAGAGAGAGAGAGAAACTCCAAACCACAAATAAAAAGCAAGTCACCCAAGAAATATATAACAGAGGACAGAAAATTCGATAAAGGGAAAAATCCTGCCACGTCACTTAATTTAAGATCTCTTATCGAGTCCAATCCAATAACAGCGATACGGAGAGTCCTCGGGAGACTGACTGCTTCCTTCAGAGTAGCTCACGTGAAACCAGAGTTACCTGGCTATCTTGTGACGTGATTACATGTGTGATTACCTGGCTGTGGGGTTTTTTAAGTTTAGTTTATTTCAATTTTTATTCCTTTTTTATGTATTTTTCATTCATTATTATTTATAATTTATTTTTATTCCTTTTTAATTATTTTTAGTAATTTTTGTTTTGTGTTTTATTTATTTTTTCCTTTTATCGATATTTATCTATTTTTATTAATTTCTTTTATTCAGTTTTACAATGCAACAGTGAAACTAGAAAACTAATAAATGAAAAATCTCTTTGAAAGAAGTTTAAATTCACTAGCAAAAATAAAAAAAACTTTCTGACAGTACACGTTTATGAAAAGTTTTCAAAATGATATATACTGTAGGAACTTTACGCTCGCTTGAAAATATTTTGTTTTACAGTTCTTAAACACACTAGGAGTTATTAACACGCCTGCTTTACACAGTGTAAAGCAGACATGGACGCTGAAGAATATATCTGCTTTACGGAAGCAGGACAGAAATAAAAGCATATCAAGACCACTAATTAGTTTCGCTCTTGAAATGGTTCTAGCGTCGTTTGAACTTATTTTATACTTATAACATATATAAAAATTCAATTCCACTTTACACTATTTTTAATGATTACGAATATAAACATTTCATTTTATTTTACAATATTTTCAGCTAGTTACAAAGGTCAATATTATATACCCTTTTAAATTATTCTAAACTTGTTGCCAGCATAAATTCTTTATACTTATTACAAATATAAGGTCACTTCGTTGGTATATACATTTTTTTGCACTTGAATCGAAACAATAAAAAGCTTAACGGAGCAATGAATTTCTCACACTTCAAAGTATTTTTATAACCTCTTGATTCCAAAAAATCAAAAGCACTAATAATTGGGTCTAGTTTTCTAATACACTCAATAAAAAAATCACGACGAAATATAACCGCCTCATTAGGTAACCGTTAATCGAATTTCATTACTAATGTTGTCATCATTTTAACCTAGAGACACAAACTGTAACCGCATTAAAACAGAAACCTCCTTTCGATACAGAACAATTCAGAAAGCAAATTATGATCATCTTAAACGTTTACTTCATTTAACAATTCACGACAATTCAGAAAGCAAATTATGATCATCTTAAACGTTTACTTCAATTAACAATTCACGACCCGAGGCAATCTTTTAATTTTGGGATGCCACGTGGTTGTAACTCAAGTTTGCACTTTAAGAAACGTAACGATAACCTACTAAAAAATTATTATTCAATTTATTCAGTTGGTGAAAGCACTTGCATCATGAGTTTACAATTTTCAGAAACATATCTAAAACCGACAAAACAAATATATCATTCATTAGGCGAGGGCACTTGCATCATGGTTAATATTTACTCGATTATATGCTGGACGAATATTACGAAGCCGCGTGCTAAATAAATCAAATGTGTTGTGAAGATCCCGTAGACTTTTAGAGTCCACGTCCCTTTAAATATGCTTCCAGCTACTTTACAGTTCACATTTGACTAAAATACTTTGCTAAGGCAGTTGAATATTTCTTTGTAATTTACGTAAATAAACATGAACTTATTTCTTCGTAAACTGGGTATGAGTTTCCTTAGGTATGAGCAAAGGAAAAATATACAGTGGGTATGATTTGTCTTCGGTGCGAGCAAAAGAAAAAAATATAAATTTTCGCGTTACTACTCCACCATGACCCTTTATTTAAATTGAAAGGAATAAAACAATGCCTTCACTTACCAAGCCATAGGGCCGAAGAGCGTCCCACCAGGGCCACTATGAGAAAGAAGAGCACAGACGGGGCACGTAGTAGTTCCATCTTGCCCACCTGTTGCTCCAAGCAATGTTATGTTTGGGTGGGTTGGGGTGTGTGTGCGTGAAGGGCGGGGGGAGGAGGGCAGCAACACGCTCTGGAGTGGGCAAAGTTTGAAAGGGGTGGGCTGCAGTTCCCCACTACGGCAGAAGATGAATGTTTCCCTATGGGAGGGATGATGGCACTTGCTTCCACGGCAAATAAAATATGTTTTCCAAGTTCAGTTTTTTGTTTTGTTCCAAATTTCTTGAAATTTCAGTGTCACCAAATTTGAAAATGTACTACTTTCACAAAAGTTATCAGCGGTTAAAATTAAATCTTTTATTTTTCAAAGTTTATTTTTATTTCTTTATAATAAAATGCAAAGTGAAAATTCATATAATATTTCAAAGTCTTCTTACCTCACATTCCAAAACTGTCACTAGGTCTAGGTGCATCATTTAATAATAACTTTTCTATGTCCGTTTACACATATTTATAATAAATCGTCTGAAGCAGTTTATCAATCCTTGGTTTTATTTTTCCAGTATCACTCTATTTTATAGAAGTCCCATTAACTCTCGTGAAATACACACTGAAGTCAATATCGCCTTTGTAACATATCTCTACCGTCATCCACATGTTGCTGTCATCACAAAACTGTCACGACCGATTAACGAAAAAAAAAGAAAAAAGAAAAATCCACTTCATCAAAAAAGTAAAATGGAATTCCGGTCGAACTTCGCGATAAAAATGAAGTTCCCAATTCTCGAATAAAAATGTAATAAAATTTAAAGATTTCAGTCGTTCAAAACGCAATCAAACGACACAATTTTAGTTTGAAAATTGAGAAGGAAATAGTTGTACCACACTGGCTGTGATGCCACTACACAGCAGTGCAGAGCAGAGCAGAGCCCAGTCTAAACAGCCAGACAGCGAGCGAGGGGTCGATGTGAGGCGTGAGCGACTTCCACGGCAGCCGCTCTTCGTGTGAGCGAGGCAGAGAGAGAGAACACCCACCAGAGCGACTACCGCCAACGTCCGTAGACTCCGGGAGCCTGCGATCTAGTGCACTCACTCCTCTTCGCGCGACGCACGAGGCTCTATGGACTTTGCCTTTACACCAAATGCCACAAGTCTCTCTCTCTCTCTCTCTCTCTCTCTCTCTCTCTCTCTCATCCGACGGCTTCTCTTTTTTCTTCCTCTGCCTCCTCCTCTTTTTCTTCTTCTTCTCCTTCTTCAGTGTCCCTTTCCGTTTACCTTTCGAGCAGCAGCAGCAACAGCTCCGCACGCGACTTGACTTTTTCCTGTCGGCTTGGTCTGCGAATAAAAGAGAAAGAAGAAGGATGTTACTGCCTGGAAACAAGTAATATTACTGAAAAATAAAATATATTACTTTATTATTTACTTGATTCATTCAAAATTTACACAGTAACTTTCGAAGGAGTGTTAGCTTCAACATAGGCCTAGTACAAAACAGGCTTTGAAAAAATATTACTCTCTCTTCTTCAATATTTCTCCGTTCATTTTTTTCTCTCTCTGCCTGAAAAAAAGTAACAATACTGGAAAAATATATTTTTAATTACTTTATTCATTCAAAACTTCCGCAGTCACTTTCAAGAGAATATTAGCCCTGACATAGGCCTAGCACAAAGACAGGCTTTGAAAAAATATCATTCT